>NC_053023.1:569297120-569463519 GCF_003073215.2 Triticum urartu | reverse complement strand
TGATATATGTCTTGCATATGAATACTTGTGGTGACAATGGGGAATCATATTGATTCACTTGATATGTGTTTTGGCACTCAACTCGCAGATTCCCGAGGTGACATTGGGGTAATCTACGCATAGGGGTTGATGCACGTTCTTGTCTTTGTTTCTCGGTAGAAATCTTGGGGCACTCTTTGAGGTTCTTTCTGTTTGATTAAGTATTATGAATCTGAAATTATTTGTTGCTATTTTAGTACGAACTCTTGGATTGATCGATCAGAAAGAATAGCTTCGAGGTGGTTTCGTACCCTACAAATGATTTCTTCTTATGTTCTCCGCTAGATAGGAACTTTGGAGTGATTCTTCATCGCACGTTGAGCGATGGTTATGTGTTCCAATTATATTAGCATAGTCGAGAGATTGCACTAGCGAAAGTATGTACCCTAGGCTACATTTTCAAGCATTGCAATACCGTTTGTGCTCCATTTTATCAATTGCTACCTTGCTGTTTTTTATTGTTCTTATTACAAACATTAATATCTACTATCCATATTACACTTGTATGACCATCTCTTCGCTGAACTATTGCACCTATACAAATTACCATTGTATTTGGTGTGTTGGGGACACAAGAGACTTTTTATTATTTGGTTCCAAGGTTGTTTGAGAGAGACCATCTTCATCCTACGCCTCCCACGGATTGATAAAACTTAGGTCATCCACTTGAGGGAAAATTGATACTGTCCTACAAAACTCTGCGCTTGGAGGCCCAACATGTGTCTACAAGAATAAAGTTGCGTATTAGACATTAGGCACCAGATAGATCAAATCGGTGGGGCCGAGTTTGACTTTAGGTTTTGGACATATGTGGAAATGAGAAAGTGGCTGAGGGTTTTGGAGCAATATCACTAAGTACTTTGAGCAAGTAGATCATTAAGCAACACCTCGTCACCTTTTAATAGTATTGGCTTTCCTATGGACTCAATGTGATCTTGGATCACTAAAATGAAAATGAAGAGTCTTGAGCCTTTGCCAATCTTTGTCCTTACCATTTTTGAGGGGTCCACATCTCTAGTCCATGCCATGCCAATCATTGAAATTTCTGAAATATTTAGCTTGAATGGATATTAGTTCAATGAGCTATATGTTGTTATGAATTACCAAAACCACCTAGGGATTAGTTGCACCTTCAATCTTCCACTTTTTGGTAATTGATGACAACATATAGATCAAAGCTTCGATAAATGATAATATGAATGAAATACATCGTCGCTTTGAGAAGTATGTGATAAGCAAGAGCTCCCCCTAAATTTGTTCATTATTTAAAATTTTCTTTTGAATGCAAATGCACAATCGATTAGGATCATGGGTCACTCCTCCATGTCACATACATCTAGGTGGAGCGCTCAAAATGATAAGATATAAAGAACATGCATTCATCACCAAGGGAATACAGAAATATCAAGATATCATCATGCAAGCACACATTAAAGTATAATATGATCAAACACATGATCACAAGGGTATCTCACAAACAAGCACATATATTGTAGCATAGGAAGCAAAGGAGAAAACGAGCAAAGCAAATGATCAAAGTAGCAAGAGAGGCAACAAAAGGCAAAACACACACTCTCTCTCGAATCCTAATGATGTATACACTTTCTCCCCCTTTGGCAACAAGTTACCAAAAAGCTCTAAAATGCATAGTGTTATGCGGCACTCTAGGCACGATCTCTGGGAGCTCCTGAAGTGGTCTTCTGGCTGGTTGCTCCGGTGTGCGTAGATGGCGTGGAGAGGAGTCCGTCTGCAAAAGCTTTAGCTGACATGTGTGGAGCTGGAGGAGTTGAAACTGGAGGTACAAAAGTGGCAGTTGCTGCAGGTGCTGAGAGTGTAGTCCTCATGTCACTGACAACTGGCCCAGCTGTAGACCTTTGTGCCCTTGGCACTCGCTTGAAAGCATCAGTGGTTGGTCTGTCACTCCTATCCTCAACTTCTTCCTGGAGCTTCTCCACAGTAGTCTAGATCTCTGTAACCTTCACATCTAGATCATGGAATTTGGTCTCAATGGTCCTCTCAAGACTTTCTTGATTCCGAGTTAGGGTGTCCAAGCCCTTCTCAATCCTCACAGTAGCCTCAAGCAGATAACTAAGTTGATCTTGCTTGGTCTTGAGCATCACTTGTGAAACATCTGGTACACTAGCTGCCCTTGCTGCTTTAGCAGCCTTTCCTCTCTCTCTATCTCTCTCTCTCTTCTCCTAGGCTTTTGCACTGGTTGGATGAGATTCATCCACGAGAATCTCATTGTCCTCAAATCCTGGCCTCACAGGAAGATGCTCTTTATCAAGAAGATATATCCCTGCCCCCATCTTGGAGTTGATTAGCATCTGTATGTGAGGGGCATATCCACATGATCTCTTCTAATCAGCTGCATTTCTCTTTACTATTTCAACTATTAAGCTCATCACTTTGAACTTCTCTGGCACATCAAACATATGGAGCAAGTTGATGGAGTGACCACAGATCATCCTATGATCTCTTGACTTGGGCAACATAGTGTTCCTCAAGATGGTGTTGATGGTGGTCAAACCTGCTAGCAGATAGTATATGGGCCCAAGCTTGTGAGTCTCCAAGGCATCCTCTGGAATGGTCTTGTACATGTTTGCCATGGAGTTGTGATCCTTCATTGGCTTGGCATATACATCCGTGTCATTTTCATCTTCCTCGGGGACATTGATCAACTTGGCCCATTCAACAATTGAAGATTGATATCTGGTTCCTTCTGTCATCCAGACTATCTTGCCATCTGGATAGAAATGAGCAGTGGAGTAGAATTGCATAATCATTTCATCATTCCATTTTGTCAAATTTTGACCAACAAACTTATCGAATCCATTCATCCTGAAGCTCTCATGCACACCTAGTAAGTAGTCCTCATTGTCATTGATGTATGTCCAATCAACCCATCTCATATCACTGACAATAGGCTTCTTGCCTAGCAAGATAGTTTCATAGAACCTGTTGTTCCTTGGTGTGGAAACGATAATCTACACCAGTCCTTCTCCTAGTGGCATAGGGATCAGTCTGTCTCCACAATCTGAGACATGCATCCTTCCTTTCCTTCATGTTCTCAACAACAGGATGATCATCATTATGATCAGGAATCTTTGTCTTCAACTTTCTGAGCACTTGTTGCTCTTCATCCTCTTGAACTTCAGGCACTGGGGCCTTGTTCTTCTCAAAAGCGGAAATGTTCATGGTGGATCTCTTGGGTGCAGAAGGTTTTGGAGCTTAAGCTTGAGTTCGAGGCTTGGGGGTTGTCATGGGCTTAGATGGAGCAGCCCCAAACTTTATGGCATCCCCCATGTGCTTCTGATACTTTGTAGGTGGTGCAGCTGGCTCTTCCTCCTCCTCTTCTTCTACATTTTCCATCATGGTAGGTCTTCCAAGAACCTTGGCAGTAGTTGTTCTTGCCCTCTTCTTCTTCTTGCCAGCAGCCTCATCATCATCAGATTGTTCCAAAGTGAACTTCATAGTTTCTTGAGTGGAGGCTCTGACTTTGGACATAGGCTTCCTCCTTGCAGGGGCCTTCTTTCGCATACCAGGCTTGGTTGGAGCAGCAACAACATACTCCTTCTTGAGCACCTTTTTCTTTGAGGTCACTTCCTCATCAACAACAAAGTCCTCATCTTCATATTATGAGGTTCTCTTCTTTCTTGTCCTTGTTGCTGCCTTTGGCAAGTTTCTTGGTGTACTTCTGCTACCTTCATCATAGCTGATGTTGGAGGGACTAGTGCCCTCACTAAGATTCACCTGCTCCTCTGACCTGCTCTGACTGTCACTTCCCTCTGACATCTCCGAAACCGACCCTGTGAATAGATAGGTATAGGTAGAGTGGATGACCATCACAAAGAACATCTATTTTGCAAAAAACATTGAGACAAAAACTTAACTTTAGTTTTCTGCAGAAAGCATTTCGGAGCTACCGATATGACAAACTCGGTGACATTGAAGCATTAACAAAATCTAAACATGCAATTTCGGTCAGACCGAAATGTACTTCAGTGACTCCGAGATGCTAGGATTTTACAGAGTAAGTGATTTCGGTCACACCGATTAGTACACTACGGTCAGACCGAGTTGTTCTTGTGCAATGGCCTGAGCCAAACCGGTGAGACCGAGATCCTCATATCGGTCGGTCTGAGATGAGTTTGGCGGAAACCTAACCCTAAGTTTTGCATCAAATCTATTCTAAGGGAACTTATCGGTGGATAGATTGATCTCGTTCGTGGTAAGAATAATGGCAATGATCTTTGTGCAAGAATCAGAATGAAAGAACGCACAAAGGGGTCGAGTTCGTACCCTAACTAGATTAGAAGAATTATAATCTAGACACCATATGCAACATGCAACCACATATCATGCTGCCAAATTAGAGAAAGCACCTGTGATGCTAGTGTAGGGGAAATGCGGCAATCAACTATAGAGCTACGTTCACTATCTTCATCTAGCCTTGTTGTTTCTTGAGAATCATGTGGGGAGGCTGACGCTGCATTCTTTAAATGAGGATATTTTCTCACAGTAGTCCACTTGCCTGACTGCCTCATCATAAGTGATTGATGAGGGATACACAAGAACATTAGTTTGATGTAAGAACATGGTTAATAGACAGATGTACTAGTATGTACCAAAAACAGGAAGGCGTGTCATATTCAAAGGTATAGTGTGTAAGCTAAGAAGATGAAATTTAACCAAATTGGAAGCAATAAAAGCTAGACATCCGGCTGGAGTGGTGAGCATGATCATCTAGGACCTGAGAGCCTGGTGGGAGGCGAGTTGCTTCGCCACCATCATGGCTTTTTAGTTGGCTTCCAGGTGATGCATGTCTATGCTAGGCTTGTCGCTGGCTCGGCTAGTGCCCTGACTAGCTATTTGTCTTCTGGTGCTCCCGGGATGGTGGTTCATGTAAAAAATATCTTTCCTTATCTTGATAAAGACCAACTTCGGGCTTTCGAATACAAGCTAGACACCATATGCAGCATGCAACCACATATGACACCGGAAGTTAAAGCAACCACCTGGGATGGTGGTGCGCGGCGAGCGAGATCATCAACTCCAGAGCTATGTTCCCCGTCTCCATCTGCTGACACTACACCCTTTAAAGTCTTGAAACGTGTCTGACTTAGCCGCGTACCACGCTGGAGTGACTTCTCTCTTATCTTTTCTGCTTCTGTCAAGGCAGGGTCTGAAATACCCTTGCATAAAAACAAAATAGTGAGAGTATGGGTGAAGTGTGTGCAGAACTAGTGCACTGTAAAAGTAGCAGATAGCAGGTGGCTGAAAAATAAATGACAGGAGACATACGATAGCTCTACAACTGTAACGCCCCAAGACCGATGTGCCAGGTGTCCTTCGCTTATTAGTTGTTGTTGGCTTGTCATTTGCTTGCGTGTTGCATCTTATCATGTCATCATGTGCATTTCATCATCATGTTTTCAAAACTTGCATCCGTCCCGGCCTCCTCGTTCTCTCCGTTGTCCGTTCTGAGCCTAGACACACTTGCACGCGCCCGCGGCACGTCCGAAATATTATTTTATCAGTGGCCGGAAAATGTTCTTGGAATGGGTTGAAAGTTGGCATGCGGTGTTGTTTTGTTGTCAGTAGACCGCCTGCCAAGTTTCATCGCATTCGGAGTCCGTTTGACGCCCCAACGGATAAATATAGCGGCAATAGTAGCCGGTCTAACGTCGGACGTTTTCGGTCTCCGGAAACAGTCGCCGGGTCTCTCTCTTCTCTTCTCTCAGCTCGAGACCGTCTACACAGCCTACTACTCACCGCCAGGCCCTACCTAACCTCTCTCGTCAGCCCGCGACCCTCCTCACGCGCGCCCAAAAGCTGTCCCGGACACGACTCGGGCTGTCGCTACCGTTGTGTCTGGATCATCCCCAAACATCTACAAAACATCTCCGTTTTGTTAATTGGGTTCCCTAACCATTTTATTCGCGACCGTCCGATTACTATCATAGGGATGAGGTAGCCCCTAACCTAATCCACCTGATGTATATATATTGTCCAACCCTAAAATCAAGGAGAGCTGTCCCATCCCGCCGCCACTCCACCCAAATCCTCTTGGGATCCCCTCAGTCGATCCTGCAGCCTCCTCCCACCTCTCTTCGGATCCAGATCCAGCCAACCACCACAACCTCTTCCCACCCGATCTGGACCACCGGATCTCAGATCCGACGGCCCAGAGAGCCTCTGCAGCCCCAGCTTCTCCCAGCTCCCGCACGAGCCGAGAGCCTCCTCCCGCTCGACCGCGTTGGCGAGCGCCACCGCCGGAGATGCCCCGTCCGCCGCCCGAACCTGCCAAGACGAGCTCCAGCAGGGCCGCCCTCTCCTACCCTGTCTCTCCTTTCTTCTTCCCTTCTCCCTCTCGTCTCATCTTCCTGCCTTTTCTCCACAGGAACTGGAGCGCCGCCTGACTCCCTCCATCTGCAACGGGAGACTCCTCAAGCCGCCACCATCTTCTTCCAGGAGCCCGCTGGCCTTCGCTGCTTCCCCTCCCCACGCCTCGCCGGCAGCAAGCTCCACTACACCGAGTCCGCCGCCGTTCTTGAGTTCCCTACTGCCATGGACGCCAAGCCGACCTTCTCCGAGCCCTGCTTCCCCTGTAGGCGGCCCCTGTTTGTCTCCTAGCCATGCGCCGCCGCTTTTTCTTCCCGAAGACCCGTCCGTCTCGCCCAGCCTCCGTTCACCTCCACACTGTCCCCGTCCCCAAGTCCGGCCATGGTCGTCGCCCCTGCATCCTCTGCTTCAAACAGGAGAACAAACGCTGCTCGTGTTGACCTCCTCCCCACGATGACCTCGCCCGCTCGTGCATGCATGTGTGCGTGGGCTTCTAGTGCCGCCAAGGCCCAACGGTGCCTTCCTTCGCCAGATCCAGCCCCACTGGCCTGCTGCTACCTCTCCAGATCTGGGCTTTGGCCCATGGTGAGAAACCCCAGCCCATCTACCCGATTGCCCCTGCGCACTATAAGGCCATTAAGTTTCGGCCAGTGTAGTTTTTTTTCAGATCTATGTTTTTTTCCTATATATCCTAAGACAATAGTTTTGCAGTTTAGCCCCTAAACTTCATGCATATAACAACTCATTAACAGTGCATCATACGTAAAAACTTTATATATGAAAAATGCTTATAATTTTGTCTAGTTTCATAATATGTCATTTTCATCCATGTTAAAATGTTTAAAATGATGTTTGCATTATTTTGCTCCTTTGCCATGCCATGCTTCATTAAACCGGACATGCATCATACTCGATTGTGCATCATGCCATGTTGATGTGTTGGTTGTTTACTATGTTGTTTGCTTCTTTCCGGTGTTGCTTCTTCGGGTTGGTTCCGGTAACGTCGCGTTTGTGAGGACCCATTCGACTACGTCCATTTGTCTTCTTCATGGACTCGTTCTTCTTCCTTGCGGGATTTCAGGCAAGATGATCATACCCTCGAAATCACTTCTATCTTTGCTTGCTAGATGCTCGCTCTTTTGCTATGCCTATGCTACGATACCTACCACTTGCTTATCATGCCTCCCATATTGTTAAACCAAGCCTCTAACCCACCTTGTCCTAGCAAACCATTGTTTGGCTATGTTACCGCTTTGCTCAGCCCCTCTTATAGCGTTGTTAGTTGCAGGTGAAGATTGAAGTTTGTTCCTTGTTGGAACATGGAGATGTTGTTCCTTGTTGGAACATGTTTACTTGTTGGGATATCACAATATATCTTATTTAATTAATGCATCTATATACTTGGTAAAGTGTGGAAGGCTCAGCCTTATGCCTGGTGTTTTGTTCCACTCTTGCCGCCCTAGTTTCCGTCATATCGGTGTTATGTTCCCGGATTTTGCGTTCCTTACGCGGTTGGGCTATAATGGGAACCCCTTGATAGTTCGCCTTGAATAAAACTCCTCCAGCAATGCCCAACATTGGTTTTACCATTCGCCACCTAGCCTTTTCTTTCCCTTGGGTTCTACAGACTCAAGGGTCATCATTATGTTAACCACCCCCCCCGGCTAGTGCTCCTCTGAGTGTTGGTCCAACCTGTCAGCTGCCGGTGGCCACCAGGGGCAACTCTGGGCTGGCCTACCCATACCTAGGACAATCTAAGTGTGCCCTGAGAAAGAGATATGTGCAGCTCCTATCGGGATTTGTCGGCACATTCGGGTGGTGTTGCTGGTTTAGTTTTGCCTTGTCGAAATGTCTTGTAACCAGGATTTCGAGTCTGATCGGGTCTTCCCGCTAGAAGGAATATCCTTCGTTGACCGTGAGAGCTTGTCATGGGCTAAGTTGGGACACCCCTTCAGGGATTTGAACTTTCGAAAGCCGTGCCCGCGGTTATGGGCAGATGGGAATTTGTTAATGTCCGGTTGTAGAAAACCTGAAGTTGACCTTAATTAAAATGCATCAACCGCGTGTGTAACCGTGATGGTCTCTTCTCGGCGGGGTCCGGGAAGTGAACACGGTGTTGGAGTTGTGCTTGACGTAGGTTGTACTAGGATCACTTCCTGATCATAGTTTCTCGATCGTGCTTTGCCTTCTCTTCTCGCTCTCATTTGCGTATGTTTAGCCACCATATATGCTAGTCGCTTGCTGTAGCTCCACCTCATACCTTTACCTTACCCATAAGCTTAAATAGTCTTGATCGCGAGGGTGTGAGATTGCTGAGTCCCCGTGACTCACAGATACTTCCAAAACCAGCTTGCAGGTGCCGATGAGTCCGTGCAGATGACGCAACCCGGCTCCAGGAGGAGCTCGATCAAGATCTTGTCCTTTTTGTTGTTCCGCTTCCAATTGATCAGTAGTGGAGCCCAGTTGGGGTCGATCGGGGACCTTGTCGCATTTGGGGTACTTCTTTCATTTTGGGTTCCGTAGTCGGACCTTGATTGTATCTGTTTGATGTAATGTTTTATTCATGTAATTGTGGGAAGTGGCGATTGTAAGCCAACTATGTATCTCTTTCCCTTATGTATTACATGGGTTGTGTGAAGATTACCTCACTTGCAACATTGCTTTCAATGCGGTTATGCCTCTAAGTCGTGCTTCGACACGTGGGAGATATAGCTGCATCGAGGGCGTTACAACAACATTGCATGGCAAAGAAAATTAGATTCTACTCCGTATGATTTTGTAATATATGAGCACAGGAAATGCAGCTACTCCTCCAGCACACCACCACATGTGGTCCTATCAAGATAACAGTCGACTGAAAATAAATAGGTCAGTCGATTTTTTATGAACCGTCTGATCTATAAGGAACGGGCAGATGACCTTCGTCTACCCCCGGCCAGTCACTGTTAATGATCTTTCTCGAACCGCCAGCGACCACCGGCCCAGACCCTTGCCTCCGTCGCCCCACCCTCCCCTCGACCTCACACCACCGCCGTGCTTGGCAGCGCCCCCAGGCCATCCCTTTAATCTCGGCCGACCTCTAGATCGGGCGCCAGCAGCTCTAGGCCCCACACGCCCCTAAGATAAACACCGAGGCGTTGCTTCCCCGGTGTAATAGGCGGACTAGCGCCTGTTATGCTGGGGAATGCTTCCGTTAATTGGGAATCAACTGACCAAGAATTGAAATCCAGGGGGTGACGAACCTCTAGCTAAGGTGAAATAGTATATGAGGAGAAACCTTGTGCATCGCGAGTAACTAGGAACATCTAGTATCAAGAAGAAGCGGTCAACTAGTGTCTTTTGTGGGATGAATACCATGCAAGCAGACACATAAGATTCGCACGAATAAGGGAAGAGGAGTACCATTTTTGCTTGCCGGTGTGGTCTCCTCCACATGTCGCGCCGATCTTCTTCTTTTTGCCGGGGAAACCGATGTTCTAGGGGAGGGTGCAGGCTTGGACGAACCCATGGCCAAATTGTTGACTGTGTTGCTGTGGCCGTATGTCGGCGGAGGGGAAGCAGATCCGGGGTGGTGAAGGACGGCGTAGCAGGAACAGCTCTGGTGCGATGGACGGTGGCGAAGTTGGAGCGGCAGCGGTGAGGCGCAGGACGGCATGGTTGAACTGGCTCGGGTACGGATGGCTCGGCCTCGGCTTCAACTACTAGCCATGGAGGGCGTTGCGGTTGAGGTTGCGGTGGACGACGACGTCGGGGTATCGGCTCCGGCGTGATGGAGGAGGGCGGCGATTGATGGGTGGGATGGGGTGGCGGACGGAGGACGCTGGCGTTTCGCTGCTGGTGGAGAGGTAGTTTTGGCGCCCACTGAGTACGAATGGGGAATCAGACGGGGTGGCGGGGGGAGATAAGGGAGAACCATGTTTCGGTCTGGGATGCGCTTGTTTTGGCTTTTTTGAACAGATGGGACGCACTTGTTTGAAATTTGGGGAAAGTACAAACTTTACCCCCTCTTAAATTTCGGACCTACTGCGGGTCGGGGTCGGATGGTAATCCCAGGTGTCCCAAATAGTAGGCGGGAGTGATTTCGGCCGCGCGCCTGTGTGCTTAGGAAACCATTGTGTATGAATGTTTTTTGGAGGTGGTTGCATGGCATCTAGATGAAGCTACAAACCTACCCCGGTTTAGACCTTTGGACGTCGGGCCGGTAGGTTTCACGGGTCGGAGTTAGAAAAGTAATTTCCTTCTACTACCAAACATTGGTCTCACGCGGTTTCGGGCGAGTAGATGCTCTTTTGGCGCTTCATTCGAAATTTTGAAATAGAAGCATTCACGTTTAGAGTACTCTTGAACTTTGAGGATTGACCTAAATAGACAACATTAAATTTGACCTTGTATGTTTGAAAACCTCATTAAATATTCCGCTTCTTTTTGAAATTTTGACACTTGAAAATCCTATAACTACGATTATTTTGGAATGGATGAGCTAAATTTGAATCTATTTTGTACACGACTATATATGCTATTATGTACAAAATCAGAGCAAAGATTGGTGCCCCATAACTTAGGTATGATTTACAAATGCCATGATATTGAATTCAAATAATTGAATGGACTTCATGTCGAATTCGATTTTTTTAAACCACCTTAAGTTGAATTCAAATGTATGCTAGTTCATAGCTAGCTATTTATAATGCTCATTGTGTAACTGTCGTATGTATAATGTGCTTTACACACACAACATGAACTATACGCACGTTTATATTCGATTGCTAAAGCGATGCATTGTCTGGAGTTCAAAATACTAACTATGTGGATCAATTATGTCGAATAATAACATAGACATTCTCAAATTCGATAGAATCTAGATGTCTGATGGATCAATGACCGCTCCTTACGCGAATTGCAAATATCATGATCCCATCCTAATATTTGGATACAATTTATATCTTTAATCAATGTGTACATCAGTCTTTTACGTGTAGTTTCACTCTCCATCGGTGGTCTCTCACACATGCTCACACACTCTCTTCCGAGGTGTCTTTCTCGCAGACATGCTCTCGATATAAACCTCCCTCCCTGTCGTAACCATTTATGACTATTTTCACTAACCTTTATCACAAGCACTCTTCCTCTCACAAGCATACACACGCACAATCCCCATCGACCCTTTATATATACATAGACCTACCTACGTGTCTTCTGTACGCACATTACCTTTAGGCCTGTCTCTCACGCATTGTCTCACACCTCTCTTCCTAATCGACGGGTATGATTCTAGCAGAGCATTCTGTAGGATGCCCCTTAAAGTTAGGTTGGACGAATAGTAGTATCAGAGATAAGGAGTTACCTTATTCCGATAACCCAGGGTTACAAATCCTAACCGGCTTTGTCAGTGGACACAGAGTCCTTCACAATTCTGCTATCGTTGTCTTGTACAACAAGTCATCCATGGGTCTCCCTAAATACGTCACGGGCCGACCAATGTGGCACAGGACGAAACTGAACCAAGGGACTCACCTCTGCCCCCAGGTCTCGTTATCTTCTCACACCCACACATACCAACACAGACACCACACAAAAATATCTCCTTGTGCCTCTATACCCTCCCCCCTTACATAGACACACTCAAGGGAATCTCTCGCCATGACATCATATATTAGTCTTTCTCTCTCTAGACCTCTCTCATTCTCGTGCTATCTCTCCCACGCCCCCTCCCCCCGCCGGCCCCACTATCCATGCCTCTCTTGAATACGTAATACACACACATACCTCTTTAGGTCCTGCCAAATACATCAACTACACATTCACACATGTTACATCATGTACCCCATTGATCTAAAAAGCCCTCTCTTCATGTCTATTTCGCATACAGCATTCCTTTTGAATAAAGTGTGGCCAAAAAATTATTTTAGAATTTCTATATATATACAACATTACAAAGTTATATGGAGGAGTATGAACGTTAATTTGCATTGCATGGTGCCCATAATGATATTTATTCCGCACTGTGAATTTTATATTTTTATACTATATATAAAGTTAGTCGTAATAAAGAGAAACGAAGAGCGTCTCTCTCCCCATCGCATACACCCACACTACGCCCCTTTCACGTATGCACACAAACTATCTCCAGGTCCTCTAAAAGTAAGCCCCCAGCACATTCACGCATGTTTCATCTTTCTCTCGGGATATATACAGTGACGATCATTGTATTTGGAGCGATAGCATGATACATACATTGGACTTCAGAATCCACTCATTACGGTCACCATTTACATTTTGTGGTTACTATATAGTCACGGGCTCACCGTACAGCTCTGTATTTGCTCAAGACACAACTAGTTGACCAGTTAAACGCTCCATGTTGCACCTCTAGTGTTGCATCACATTATCTCACTACCATCGGGCCCACCTGTCAGCTTGTATCTACTCTTCTACACTCTTATAAAAAACAGAGTTGGTGATGATGGTGTGCCTGCCATCCTGCAACATAGGCCGTCCGATTTATATCTGACAGATAGGAAGGAAACTATGGCAATTTTGCAAAAGGTACCCGCACACCTCTCGACATTTGCAAATAAGGCCTTCCCTCATTCATCCTTTTCTCTCACAAGATAAACTAGTCATACAAATGCATCTTGATGTTACATGCAACGCACGGGCATCTTGCTAGTAAGAATGAAAACAAACGACAAAAAAATATTGGACGGTGGTTCGAAGTCATGACCGCGGGCACGGCGGACAAGGTGGCCTTGTATTGGTATGCTAAGCCATCTGTTTTAACCCACAGGAGCTCGTGTGGTGATTATACACACACGCACGCATGCACACGAACTGCATGCACGCAACACTCACACGAACACATGCAGCCACGCACGCATGCAACACTCACACATACAGACGCAGCCACACACGCACGCAACACACACGCACACATGCACGCACACACCACACGACCAACACACACTCTCACGCTCAAGTGCTTAACCTACACGTGCACGCGCACACACCGGGCCCTGACAGACACATACACAACCAGGTGATTCCCGCGCACGGGTTGGAGTCTTGTCGTGCCTGCGTAAATTTGTGTTTATCTGACCTTTTTCTATGTGAACTGACATGTGGGACCCACAAGGAACATGGTCAGTTTAACTAGTCAACATGGTTCCAGTCAGACTATTTGGTCGGTCAACAGAGTGCAATCTGATGTTGAACGGTGAGAAAGTGATCGTATAATCACCACAAAACGTATATAGTGACCGTAATGAGCGTATTCTGAAGCTCGGTGACCGTATTATGCTTTTCTCTCTGTAGGCCCTCCAAAACTACATCTCTACACGTTCTCGCATGTTACATCATACAACTATGCAATACAACACTACTACTACACTCTAACACAATAAATCATATGTGTTTTTAATTTTACTAGATATCATATTGTTACTTAATTATTCAGTTTGCATACATTAAAATTGCCTTTGAAATGTATGGCCAGTATCATCTACTACGCGGGAAAAATCCCGCCCTTTCCTGTTTAATCGGGTTTGTATCGATGGATCGTGTGAAACAGCAAAACTATAGTACTATACAGTATAAGTGACAATTCACGGGGCCGTCGTGTCGTGTACTCCTCCGTCGTAAGAGTGGAACGCTCGCTTTCATAAACGTTCTAGTCCCGTTCGCTGACATGTGGGACATCATGCTAACGGGTCCATGTGCCATACCGAAATACAGTGCAGAGCAGCAGGGGTGAAGCACCCGAGTGATGGCGCCGGCATAGTAATGAACAATGAGGCGTCAAATCACAAAGCTGCACCTTTCCCGCAGTTAAGTCGGAGGGACGAAGTAATAATGCTAAAAAAAGAAGTTGGAGGGATGAAGCAACCATCATTTCACTCGTTGCTGAATCCGCTTCTCCCTCATATTCTTCAAGTTTTTTTTGATAAGATCTTCTTCAAGTTAACCACGTGTTGCTTTCTGCCGTTGTTCTTCCTCCTGTGGGACGTGGATCGTCTTGGTAAAGCACTGACACGTGGGACCGCATGTTAGCAAACCGCCAGGCCAACATCCTCTAAAAATAAGAAACCTCCCCCGCCATCCGCGCGGCAAAATCACCATGAGGGAGTCCTGGATTAGGGGGTGTTCGGATAGCCGGACTATACCTTCGGCCGGACTCCTGGACTATGAAGATACAAGATTGAAGACTTCGTCCCGTGTCCGGAAGGGACTTTCCTTGGCGTGGAAGGCAAGCTTGGCGATACGGATATGTAGATCTCCTACCATTGTAACCGACTCTGTGTAACCCTAGCCCTCTCCATTGTCTATATAAACCGGAGGGTTTTAGTACATAGGACGAACAACAATCATACCATAGGCTAGCTTCTAGGGTTTAGCCTCCTTGATCTCGTGGTAGATCTATTCTTGTACTACCCATATCATCAATATTAATCAAGCAGGACGTAGGGTTTTACCTCCATCAAGAGGGCCCGAACCTGGGTAAAACATCGTGTCCCCTGCCTCCTGTTACCATCCGCCTAGACGCACAGTTCGGGACCCCCTACCCGAGATCCGCCGGTTTTGACACCGACATTGGTGCTTTCATTGAGAGTTCCTCTGGGTCGTCACTTTTAGGCCCGATGGCTTCTCCGATCATCAACAGCGATGCGATCCAGGGTGACACTTTTCTCCCCGAACAGTTCTTCGTATTCGGCAGCTTTGCACTGCGGGCCAATTCGCTTGGTCATCTGGAGCAGATCGAAAGCTACGCCCCTGGCCATCAGGCCAGATTTGGAAGTTTGTACTACACGGCCGACATCCGCGGATACTTGATCTTCGACGGGTTCGATCCACAGCCGAGCGCGCCACACTGTCGCGATGGGCGTGATCTAGCTCTGCCGCCGAACAGTGCCTTGGAGACCGCACCCGCATCAGCTCCGACCCTTAATTTGGAGCCAACTGCGCCAATCGAGGATGGGTGGTTGGACACCGCCTCGGGGGCTGCAATCTCTACGGTGATCAAGTTGAACACCAGCCCTATTCTCTGCGAAGACCGTGACTCCAAGGAGCCGGACTCCTCTCCAGACTCCAAGCCCTCCGCGCCCCTACCGATCGAACCCGATTGGGCGCCGATCATGGATTTCACTACCGCGGACATCTTTCAGCACTCGCCCTTCGGCAATATTCTAAATTCACTAAAGTCTCTCTCCTTGTCAGGAGAGCCATGGCCGGACTATGGTCAGCAGGGTTGGGATGCGGATGATGAAGAAATTCAAAGCCCACCCACCACCCACTTCGTAGCCACTGTCGATGATTTAACCGACATGCTCGACTTCGACTCCGAAGACATCGACGGTATGGACTTCGATGCAGGAGACGATCAAGAACCAGTGCCTATAGGGCACTGGAAAGCCACCTCGTCATATGATATATACATGGTGGACACCCCAAAAGAAGGCAATGGAGATGGAACAGCGGAGGATGACCCCTCCAAGAAGCAGCCTAAGCGCCGGCGTCATCGGCGCCGCTCTAAATCCCGCCAAAGCAAAAACGGTGATTCCAGCACGGGAGATAATAACACCCCGGACAGTGCTGAAGACAACCATCTCCAGCAAGATTTAGCACAGGAGGATGGAGAAGCCAGCCCTCATGAGAGAGCGGCAGACAGAGAGGTCGAGGACGATAATTACATACCTCCCTCCGAAGACGAGGCAAGCCTCGACGACGACGAATTTGTCGTGCTGGAGGATCCCGTCGAACAAGAGCGTTTCAATCGCAGGCTTATGGCCACGGTGAGCAACCTCAAGAAAAAACAGCAACAGCTTAGAGCTGATCAAGATTTCCTAGCCGACAGATGGACTGAAGTCCTTGCGGCCGAAGAGTATGAACTCGAACGCCCCTCCAAGAGCTACCCAAAGCACAGGTTGCTACCCCAATTAGAGGAGGAAGCACCTAAACCTACATCACCAGCGCATGATGCGGCCGACTAGCCACCCCGTGGCCGCGACAGAGAAGCCTCTCGGCCCTCCACTCAAGCCGCACCCCGGCGCCGCTCAAAAAATACCAAGGCATGGGAAAATACGGCAGACCTGCGAGATATATTGGAGGCCAAGGCAAAGCAAACAAGATAGATCTACGGATCACGTGGGCGCCCCACGGCACGAGCCGGTACTCGTCACGCCGGATACAGTAAATCCGGCTGGGCCGAACACAGTAGACAAAGCTCGTTTGAGCTGCATCGTGATATAGCCCAATACAGAGGCGCCGCACACCCACTATGCTTCACAGATGAAGTAATGGATCATCAAATCCCCGAGGGTTTCAAACCTGTGAACATTGAATCATACGATGGCACAACAGATCCTGCGGTATGGATCGAGGACTATCTCCTTCATATCCACATGGCCCGCGGTGATGACTTACACGCCATCAAATACCTCCCACTCAAGCTTAAAGGACCAGCTCGGCATTGGCTTAACAGCTTGCCAGCAGAATCAATTGGTTGTTGGGAGGACCTGGAAGCCGCATTCCTCGACAATTTCCAGGGCACTTATGTGCGACCACCAGACGCCAATGACCTAAGCCACATAATTCAGCAGCCAGAGGAATCGGCTAGACAATTCTGGACACGGTTCCTAACCAAGAAAAATCAAATCGTCGATTGTCCGGATGCAGAGGCCCTGGCAGCCTTCAAGCATAACATCCACGACGAGTGGCTTGCACAACACCTAGGACAGGAAAAGCCGAAATCTATGGCAGCCCTCACGACACTTATGACCCGCTTCTGTGCGGGAGAAGATAGTTGGCTAGCTCGCGGCAATAACATGACCAAGAGCCCTGGTAATTCGGATACCAAGGACAGTAGTGGCAGGTCGCGTCGCAACAAGCAAAAGCGTCGCATTAACGGCGACAATGCTGAGGATACTGCAGTTAATGCCGGATTCAGAGGCTCTAAACCCGGTCAGCGGAAAAATCCATTCAAAAGTAATAATCCGGTCCCGTCCAGTTTGGACCGAATACTCGACCGCTCATGCCAGATACATGGCACCCCCGAAAAACCGGCCAATCACACCAATAGGGATTGTTGGGTGTTCAAGCAGGAAGGCAAGTTAAATGCCGAAAGCAGAGACAAGGGGCTGCATAGAGATGACGAGGAGGAGCCCCGGCCGCCGAACAACAGTGGACAGAAAGGTTTTCCCCCACAAGTGCGGACGGTGAACATGATATACGCAACCCACGTCCCCAAGAGGGAGCGGAAGCATGCGCTAAGGGACGTATACGCGATGGAGCCAGTCACCCCAAAGTTCAACCCATGGTCTTCCTGCCCGATCACTTTTGATCGAAGGGACCACCCCACTAGCATCCGTCATGGTGGATTTTCCACATTGGTTCTAGACCCAATTATTGACGGATTTCACCTCACTAGAGTCCTTATGGACGGCGGCGGCAGCCTGAACCTGCTTTACCAGGATACAGTGCGGAAAATGGGCATCGATCCCTCGAGGATTAAACCCACTAAAACGACCTTTAAAGGCGTCACACCAGGTGTAGAGGCCAACTGTACAGGCTCAATTACACTTGAAGTGGTCTTCGGATCTCCGGATAATTTCCGAAGCGAGGAGTTAATCTTCGACATAGTCCCGTTCCGCTGTGGCTATCACGCACTGCTCGGGCGAACCGAATTTGCTAAGTTCAATGCGGTGTCGCACTACGCATACCTCAAGTTCAAGATGCCAGGCCCTCGAGGAGACATCATGGTCAATGGAAACACTGAACGCTCTCTCCGAACGGAGGAGCATACGGCGGCTATCGCAGCGGAAGTACAAAGCAGTCTCTCAAGGCAATTCTCCAGTCCGGCCATCAAACGTCTGGACACCGTCAAGCGCGCCCAGAGTAACCTACAACAAGACCGCCTGGCACGTTCCGAGCAAGCGTAGCAATGCGGCCCCAACCCCAGCCCTCGCGAACTTGCGAAACCAGTGTTGCGCGTACATAACTACGCTCTGGAAATACCATGGGCACAGGGGGAGGGGCACCATCACGGCACGCCCGAATCGCAGCTTAAACCGCACTAGGGGCTGCCGATTTCTTAATTTTCTCTTATTTTCAGGACTCCATTCTTTGGAAGGCTTGTCCGGCAGTACAATTGCCGCGCAAATGATACAACCAGGGAAGTAGAAAGCTACGCCGCACTATGGAACTCTAAGGTGGTCTCTATAATGAGCAGTATACCTGTTTCACATACCATTCCGTAGCTCGCCCCTGGAAAGGACATGTTAAATAGTCCCATCTTTTGCTTATTGCACTATTTGTATCGTTCTGCTTTGGCCGCAGCTTTTTTAAGTAAACAATGCATAGCTTCCGTCTATTATTGCATTACTTTTTTTTACGAATATATGTTCATTAATGACATGTTGCACCCGTACACTTTGGTATGGCCAATACGCCAGGGGCTTAAGTACCCCACACTACGGTGTGAGAAGTCCGAACACTTTCACAAGTGCGGCACCCCGAACTTCTGGCATTATATGCATCGGCTCTGAATCATGTCTTGGGTCAATAGTTGGGTTTGCCCGGCTCCTATGTTTTGGTACCTTACGTTCCGTTATATCAGCTAAGGTAGCACTAGGAGAACTACTGCGATTGTGCCCTAGTTGAGCTGGGCTAAGCACCTCAGTAGAGAAAGCTAAAACTAACCGTCATGATGAGGCGAGAGCTGGTCGCTGTTCGAGAGGTTTTCGAGTCCCTAAAGACTTATGCCGCTTAGAGCGAGGAGTCGGCTTTGTCCGGCCTAGGCGTGGATAGCGCCCCGAACTTGGTCTTTCGAACACTAGGGGCTTCGCCGAAATTTAAAATTATAGAATTCTATGGCTAAGTGAGAGTGTTCAAGCATTATAGTCCGATTGCCTTGTCCGTTGTGTTGAGCGCCTCCCTCGAAGGACCCAAGAATGGGAAAAAGAGCGCTCATGTTTATCCCGAACACCCCAGCACTTGTGGCAGGGGGGCAGAAGCCGACAACTCGCCATCTCTAAAATTTGATAAACGGCCGCACAGAAGGTAATATTTTAAATTCAAAAGCGTTGCTTAGCGCATATGAACAAGTTTTCAGCGTACAGGATCACAAATGCAAGTTTACTCAAAAATTACATCTTTGGAGCATTCATCCGCTATAAGGCGGGCACCCTTCAGGACGCCCTATTAATACGCTTCCGGGACGCGATGCTCCTTGCCGCGGCGGCCCGTCCTTCACCAGCTTCTCCGCATCCATCTTGCCCCAGTGCACTTTAGCACGGGCAAGCGCCCTACGGGCACCTTCGATGCAGACGGAGCGCTTGATTACTTCAAGCCGTGGACAGGCATCCACCAGCCGCCTCACCAGCCCGAAGTAGCTCCCAGGCAGAGCCTCTCCAGGCCAAAGCCGAACTATGAGGCCCTTTATGGCCTGTTCGGCCACCTTGTGGAGCTCGACCATTTGCTTCAGCTGGTCGCTCAAAGGCACCAGGTGTCCGGCCTCAGCATACTGAGACCAGAACACCTTCTCCGTCGAGCTCCCCTCCTCGGCTCGGTAGTAGGCGGCGGCATCAGACGCACTGCGGGGCAAATCTGCGAATGCTCCTGGAGAGCTCCGGACTCGGGTAAGTAACAAGTAATTCACTTTCACGTGCTTGCTTTGCATAATGAATGCCTTACCCGCCGCTATCTTCTTCATCGCTTCAATTTCTTGGAGGGCTTTCTGGGCTTCGGCCTTGGCAGACTTCGCGCTTTTCGAGGGCTGCCGCAAGCTCGGACGCTTGCGTCTTTGAGTCAAGCTCCAAACTCTCGTGTTTTTTCACGAGAGCCTGGAGCTCTTTCTGCACCTCCTCCACCCGCGCCTCCTGCTTCCCTCTCTCTGTGCGCTCCGCGGCACTCTGTTTTCGGCCTCGGACAGCGCTTGCTTAAGGGTTGCCACCTCGGTCGTGGCCCCTATAATAGCACGTTGATCCTGTCATTTTTTGCAACCACATCTTCTCTATATACTTGCGCAAGGTATTACTTACCTTCCTTCTCCTCGAGTTGCCTCTTGGCATGGCCGAGCTCGTTCTCGGACCGCGCGAGGTTTTGCTTCAGCGTATCCACCTCCGCAGTCAGTGCGGCGGAGGCCAGCAGCGAAGCCTGCATACGCATATTGACTTGATTATGTTAGACTCCTGCGAATGTTATTAGATCCTCTATTCGGCTTTTCTTTCCGAACGCCGAACAGAGCATCAGGGGCTACTGTCTATGCGGTAATATTTTTACATATTCTTTACTTACCTCAAAGCCTGTTAGAAGGCTGGCACAGGCTTCAGTCAGTCCGCTCTTGGCGGACTGAACCTTCTGGATCACCGCACTCATAATAGTGCGGTGCTCCTCGTCGATGGAGGCGCCGTTAAGCACCTCCAGCAAATTGTCTGGTGCCTCCGGTTGAACGGAGGTCACCGGCTCGGTAGGCTTGCTCCTCTTGGAAGGAGGCTGCCTACCGGAGTCCGGAACCGTTGAAGGTTCCGGCTCGGCTCAAGGCCGGACTCGGAGCCCTTGGGGGTTTTATCCCCTTTGCGCCTGGAGTTCCGGGAGGTCGCCTTGCGGCGCCTCCAGGACCACCTCCTCCTGGCTTGGAACTATTGGGACAGCACCTCGGCGTCGTCCGTAGGGTGGGGGGAGGTAGCCATCGGAAGCGAATTCACATCCGACGAATCCAGGGAACCGCTCGACGACACGTCGAGCCGGTCTTTGGGTGGACTGCATAAACATGTTCGACATAAGGAAAAGCTGCAATGGAGGAATACTATGAATCACTCTGGTATCCGGATACTTACGATCTCGCCAGGGGCTTGGCCCTGTGCGGCCACTCCTCTTCGCCGTCGTCGGCGTTGGTGGAGCCATCCGGAGGAAGGGTTTCCCCTTCTTGGACCTCTTCGCTCCCCAGTTGGGGCGAGCCTTCCTTTTCTTCTCTCCCCCCGCTGGAGGGGAGAGGTCTTCTTCCTCCTCCTCGTCTTCACGGGAGGAGTGCGTCTTGGAGTCGTCGGATGATGAATCCGACACCCCCAGGCGCCGGGCACTCTTTCGAGTCCCCGTGGCCTTCTTCTTGGCCTTCTTGCTCCGGCACCACATAGGGTGCCGGAACAGCAGCTTCGCCAAGCGAGCGTCTGCTGGGCCTTCGGCAAAGGAGCCGAACAGTTGATCTGTCCGGACGTCTCCTGCCAATCCTGTCAAAGGTAAGGGAGCTTAGATCCCGCATGGAGTCAAACTATGAAAAACTAATACCATGTAAAAGGTAAAACAACTTACCGACGAGCGCGACGCTGCGTGCTGAATCCGCGATCCTCGGTAGCGGATGCGGGGGCCTCGGCGCCCTTGAAAAGCACCTTCCAGGCATCTTCGTACGTCGTGTCAAAGAGCCTGCTTAGAGTTCGGTGCTGCGCCGGGTCGAACTCCCACAGGTTGAAAGCCCGTTGTTGACACGGGAGGATCCGGCGGATGAGCATAACCTGGACTACGTTGACAAGTTTGAGCTTCTTGTCCACCAGGGTTTGGACGCATGTTTGGAGTCCGGTCAGCTCTCCTTTTTTACCCCACGACAGGCCCGTCTCTTTCCAGGAGGTGAGCCGCGTAGGGGGTCCGGATCGGAACTCGGGGGCTGCGACCCATTCAGGGTCGCGCGGCTCGGTGATGTAAAACCACCCCGATTGCCACCCCTTTAGGGTCTCCACGAAGGAGCCCTCGAGCCATAGGACGTTGGGCATCTTGCCCACCATGGCGCCTCCGCACTCCGCCTGGGTGCCGCGCACCACCTTCGGCTTGACATTGAAAGTCTTGAGCCATAGGCCGAAATGGGGGCGGATGCAGAGGAAGCCTCGCACACGACGATAAACGCCGAGATGTTGAGGACAAAGTTCGGGGCCAGATCGTGGAAATCCAGGCCATAGTAGAACATGAGCCCCCGGACAAATGGGTGGAGAGGGAAGCCCAGTCCGGTGGAGGAAATGGGGGAGGAACACCACCCTCTCATGGGGCCTAGGGGTGGGGATGAGCTGCCCCTCTTCGGGAAGCCGGTGCGCAATGTCGTTAGACAAGTATCCGGCCTTCCTCAGTTTTTTGATGTGTCCCTCCGTGACGGAGGAGACCATCCACTTGCCTCCCGCTCCGGACATGGCTGGAGAAGGTTGAGGTGGGGTGTGCGGACTTGGGCGCTGGAGCTCGAGTGCGCGGAAATGGATAGGCAAAGGAGGAAGAAGGCATGGATGAAAAGGTGGATCCTTATCCCCTTATATGGGTGGGACGACTATGCGTCCCCACCAGCCTGGTAAAACTCGCTTATCTCCCAAGCGCCGTAATCAATGGCGCGGTTGGGTTACCCACGCCCGTATTGATGAGAATCCCGGAATAAGGGGACACAGATCTCTGCTTTGACAAGACGTGCCAAGGAAACCGCCTCGCTAAACGCGCTGAGGTGGGACAGTAAAACGATTCGAATAAAGACTTGGTCGTGGTGTGATGTCATGCTACGGAATACGTCAGCAGATTAGATTTGTGTAAATATTATTCTCTCTATGGCAATATGTGGAAACTTATTTTGCAGAGCCGGACACTACCTTTGTGTTCAAAATCTTCTATGAAGTACTTGGAGGAGGAACCCGCCTTGCAATGCCGAAGACAATCTGCGCGCCGGACTCGTCGTCATTGAAGCCTGGTTCAGGGGCTACTGAGGGAGTCCTGGATTAGGGGGTGTCCGGATAGCCGGACTATACCTTTGGCCGGACTCCTGGACTATGAAGATACAAGATTGAAGACTTCGTCCCGTGTCCGGAAGGGACTTTCCTTGGCGTGGAAGGCAAGCTTGGCGATACGGATATGTAGATCTCCTACCATTGTAACCGACTCTGTGTAACCCTAGCCCTCTCCGGTGTCTATATAAACCGGAGGGTTTTAGTCATAGGACGAACAACAATCATACCATAGGCTAGCTTCTAGGGTTTAGCCTCTCTGATCTCGTGGTAGATCTACTCTTGTACTACCCATATCATCAATATTAATCAAGCAGGACGTAGGGTTTTACCTCCATCAAGAGGGCCCGAACCTGGGTAAAACATCGTGTCCCCTGCCTCCTGTTACCATCCGCCTAGACGCACAGTTCGGGACCCTACCCGAGATCCGCCGGTTTTGACACCGACACACCTCCTTTTTACTAATCTTGATTCTATAATTTTTTAGATCAATATAATTGGGATTTGTATAGATAGCACACAGGAGCAAAACCAAGTGGTAGGTTAAGGGCATCCACAATGTGTAGCCAAATGTGAAAATAGCTTTTGGCATCGATGGGAACCATTATGGACGGTGCTGCCAAATCCAAAAAGATGGAACCGAAGCTCCCTGATTGATTGATTGAAGGAATAGAAGAATGCAATATAGAGCATAGAGTCTACTCCCCTATCCCTTCTATCACAAATCACAAAGCATTGAGGCATCAAATCACAAAGCATGGACGAAGCAACCATCATTTCACTCTTCGTCGACTCTGCTTCTCCATCATCTTCTTCGAGAAACCACCTCACCGCACTAAGTTGGACAAACGTCGATGTTGTGTACTAGTAGTACTAGTACATTTATGCGTCCTTTGGTTCAATGGACTTCCTGAATGCAAATAAGGCGGTTGTCTCGGCTTGCAGGCAGCACTTGCGTCTGGTGGTCTCCCTCAACGGTGTTCTCCATCGAATGCACTTTGTCAAACCACAACGTTCGAGATATCGTTGACGTCACCGCAATGGGGAAGGAAGTCAAATAGTTACTACCTCCATTTTTTGCACACAAGGCCAGTATATCAAAATTACAATTTGCAAAAGGCCACTAACACTAATCGAGGCAAAATTGATGAGTTTTGCCTCGTACTAGTAACCAAGGACATTAATATACCCTTGCATGCATGCGGAAGTGAGAAGGTTGGTTTGCATGGCGCTGCATTAATCAAGCGATGAGGAGTGAGATGGTTAGTTCTTTTGGCTTTGGAGAAAAAAATATGCATTAATTGACATGTCAAACGGGGATTTGTATTGATTAATCCCATGAAGGAAAATCCCGCCTTTCTTTATTAACGCCAGTACTCCTAGTACGTACGTACTTATCATGTTTGGGTCTAGGCCTTGCATTGCCATACTTCGCCACACATTTTTGCCAAGCTTGCCTAAAGTTTTCAAAATGAAAAGGAGGTACACTTGCACATGGCTATCGAGTTCGCACCGCACCCTCACACAGTCGATCCTGCACGCCACAAACCCAACCAAGGGAATGCACCCTCACTGACATGTGCTGGGAAAATATCCCATGATACAAATTATAACATGATACCATGATACTATGTCATAAAAATTAAATTTGCATCCTTCAAAAAATTCAAAGAAAAATTGTAAATGTTCACTAGACATATGTCTACTAGCCCTAAAAAATTCAAATTCAAATTCGAAATACACATTGATAAATAAAAAAGAAAAATTCAACATGAATAGTGTCACAAAAGACAAAACCAGAAATGTCACTATTCACATTTGGAATTATCTTTTTTGTTTCTCCATGTATATTTCGATTTTGGATCTGAAATTTTTAGGGTTTGTAGGAACATGTCTTCTACACATTCATGATTTTTCTCGGAATTTTTTGAAATACCAAAAATTGTGTTTTTAAACATGGTATCATGGTATCATGTGATATCTTCCCGATACGTGCTACCGCATGTGAACAAACCAAACTCAGATATCCTACCACTGACACATAATTTTCGTTCATATAGTTTGTTTATCCAACCGCATGTTGGGGAGGATCCGTACGGCCCGTGCGGTGGTCTGTTGGGGAAGAGAAGAGGTTAGGAAGAAGGGTTAGGAGATGTAGGATATTCATCCAACATCCTGAAATGGTAGACTGGACCAAATGATGAAAGTCAGGCGACTTGCATAACAATATACGTTTTTACACAGCAAAATATCCCTAAAAACAACAATATAAAGAAAAACTATCACTGCTCGTGGAACGAAATGGCCTCATAGTCTTTGGCTGGCGGCGTGAACCAACCCGGCCGTAGCTGCCGATGTGTGTCTCCGCACCGTGGTTGTCCTCAGCCTCCAACTACTTGTTCACACGGAGCGTGCTAGCGCTTTGCATGGACAAGAGCACCACCCGGTTCAAGTTGAGGACGTCCGGTTCCGCCTGCAGGAGGGCCTCGATGGCAGCGGCATGCGCGTGCTTCGCCTCGAGTTGAGCCTCGCCGCCCGGTTCCGTTTGCAGGAGGGCCTCGATGGCAGCGGCATCTGCGTGCTCCGTGTCGAGTTGAGCCTCCGCCGCCCAGTTCAAGTTGAGGATGTCCGGTTTTGCCTGCAGGAGGGCCTCGATGGCAGCGGCATCCGCGCGCTCCGCCTCAAGTTGAGCCTCTGCCGCCCGATTCACATCCACGACATCCAGTTCCGCCTACAGGAGAGCCTCGATGGCAGCGGCATGCACGCGCTTTGCGTCGAGTTGAGCCTCTGCCTCTCGGTCCTCCTTTAGTATCGCCAGGTTGAACCGTTGGTCCGCCTGCACCATGGGGGACCCGGACGCCGGCACGAAGTTGACATCCATCGTCTCATACCCATCGGGGGCCTTCTACGCTGCGACCTCCACCATTAACATTGGATCGGCTTCCTCCTCCTCGTTGCTTGGCTCAAGAGAACTCGGGATTGGCTCGCCGCAAAGCGAGCTTGGGAACGGAGGTCTGTGGCACCGACCGCCGACGCGATTTCTGCGCGGTGCTCCGGCGTCAGCATCTTGTAGTACGTGATCTTGCGGCGCACTATGGCTTCCCTACGAACTAGGGGACACTTGATGCGGGCTAGGGGATCGAAAGGTGGGGGCTGGGCTGGAGAGGAGGTGTGGTTTTGGGGCAGTGGCTGGCGTATGCTGAGCAGCGAAGGTTCTGGTGTGAATAGTGGTTCCGGTGACGACCGATCAATCGGTTTTGACTATACATTGCTCTTGTCGCGTTCGCGTTGCATCCCGGCATGCTGGCCCGTCCACGTCGCTCATCGAATGGAACGCGCTTCATCTTGTGTTTTCGCTCGCTTGTGGGACCACAATAGAGTGCAAACCGGCGTCCCTCCCCCTCCCCCGCCCGCGTCATTTATACTACCACTCCCTCTGTTTTATGCGGAGTAAATAAAAACAGAGGGAGTATACTACGGATGAGGATCCCCTGACGTGGTCGAACCCATTGAATAACTGACATGCGGGGCCTAGCAAGCATGGGGTCTGCTAGTAAGTGAATGAAAGGGAGGGTAAGGCAGGGATACCTACGTTAGAGGATCCACTTCCACTACTACTCCCTCCTTCCATCTACAGGGCCTAATGCGTTTTTCGAGGCTAACTTTGACCAAAATGTTAGAGTAATAATATATGACATGCAACTTACACAAAGCATACGTCAAATTTGTATGTGAAAGGAGCTTCCAATGATATAATTTTAACATTATACATCTCATGTACTATTAATCTTGTCACTAGTCAAAGGCGGTTTTGAAAAAACGCATTAGAGCATGGTTGATAATATAGCCAACTGATGGCTATAAGGAACTGCCATGGTCATCTATAGCATCATCTATATGCACTCATACAGTAGTGTGGGCTATTCCCGCACAAAAAATATATAAGTTGCCTATTGTATTAGTACTTTTTGTCCATCCTCCTCTATGCTCTTCTCATAATTTATTGTATTAACTAGGAATGTGCGTATATAGTTTAGGCTCATGCAATGAGGCTCACTCCCTTACTTTTTTACATCTCTCTCTCCACATAGGCCCTATATAAATGGAAGGAGGGAGTACTATGACCTGCATACTCTAACTACATATGTGTCAGTAACCTTTCCACTAGTACTATTGTTTTAACACCTTTAGCTAATTGATCTACGAATGGAGCGATTCAAGCTTATTTCTGTTAACCGAGATGCAAACGACTAACAAACTGGATTCGAAGTCACCTGTCGTAATAGTACATGCGGGTTCTCTATGTGGAGCCTTCAAATGCAATAGCTAGCTTCCCAACGGCCAATGCCACAGGCAAATCTCCATTTTCCAACTTATACAACTCTTTAGGGTCCAAATCTACTCGCGAGACAGGGAGCTTAAAAAAGTTACTATTGGACTGGCTATACGTGGCGAAATCCTAGTAGGAAGAGCATGCGCGAGAACAAGCACATTCACGTGGTTGAAAACAAATTGGAAACCATGTCTGTTTGAATACAAATCTAGGAGTACGTATGAATGTAACAAAATTGATTGGGCTTTGTTGAATGTTGATACTTTTTTCTGTAAGTTTGATCAAAGTAGAGATACTTTGACTACACATAAAACTTATATGTAAACTACTAGAAAGGATCGGAGGGAGTATATTGTACGTTCAAGAGCGAAACGAACATTGAATACCCTTTATATATGATTTGTGGATGTTATGATCACTGGTTCAAAATTTCGAATCTGCCTTACGTATCACACATGCACCCACTCGTTTTCTTTTGATTTCATCTCGGGGTCCGGAGATCGATTGAAAGAGGACTAGGGTGGGTACAATATGTTCGTTTTTCTTATGAACCTACAATATAGTCCCTCTGATCCCCATAGACACCTCCCGCAGGTCATTTCTTCATAGAAACAAACCAAACCTTTATCTCCTTACACGACATGCAAATTGACCTCTCAACATCAATCGATCTCGTCAAGATGTGTCGGGGCATGAACCGAATGGGATGTCAAAACTAAGATGGAAAGCGACACGTAGTGGAGGCAAAGTGAAACTTTAAACGAACCATTTGTTTGTATGCATGTCAGACAAATTACAACATTGGAAATACAAGCATGGTCTAGGACCACATGCGAGAGAAACGGCTCTACAGTACCGCCATTGTCCGATCCGAAGGTTTCCCTCGAAGCAACATGAGTGGGTCGACAATAGTTACACGATGATGCCTTCATCAAGGTAATGACACAAAACGCCACCATCGCCCGCCAACGCCTTGGTTTTCACCGGCAACTATGTCTCCCCAACTCACAGCCGGGACTAGATGACAGATCTTGAGATCCGACCATCCAGCCTCAGGTCGACTACCTTCGACGAAGGTGGTGGCCGCCACCACCACGTCCAGGGCTAGAGCCCCCGACATCCTCGTGTTGGAGGTCGAGCCCAGTGGCAGCATGCCATTGAGGGAACAAGGATGGTACACGACAGCAGCTTGTGCGACCCACCGAAGCCCATCTGGGATCAGATCGGGCACCCAAGCCGCCGCCCTGCATGCCGAAACTGGCCACCGCCGCCCCGCGCCACTGCCGTATGTCTGGCCGGCGTGGACCGCCGCTCCCTGATCAGATCTGGCCGGGAGGAAGCGTCGTCGCCACCGCTGCAGCACATAGGCTTAGCCTGCGAGCCCCGTCGGCGGTGGTGGTGAAGGAAATATGCCCTAGAGGCAATAATAAAGTTATTATTTATTTCCTTATATCATGATAAATGTTTATTATTCATGCTAGAATTGTATTAACCGGAAACATAATACTTGTGTGAATACATAGACAAACAGAGTGTCACTAGTATGCCTCTACTTGACTAGCTCATTGATCAAAGATGGTCATGTTTCCTAGCCATTGACATGAGTTGTCATTTGATTAACGGGATCACATCATTAGGAGAATGATGTGATTGACCTGACCCATTCCGTTAGCTTAGCACTCGATCATTTAGTATGTTGCTATTGCTTTCTTCATGACTTATACATGTTCCTATGACTATGAGATTATGCATCTCCCGTTTACCGGAGGAACACTTTGTGTGCTACCAAACGTCACAACGTAACTGGGTGATTATAAAGGTGCTCTACAGGTGTCTCCGAAGGTACATGTTGGGTTGGCGTATTTTGAGATTATGATTTGTCACTCCGATTGTCGGAGAGGTATCTCTGGGTCCACTCGGTAATGCACATCACTTATGCCTTGCAAGCATTGCAACTAATGAGTTAGTTGCGGGATGATATATTACGGAACGAGTAAAGAGACTTGCCGGTAATGAATTGAACTAGGTATTGAGATACCGACGATCGAATCTCAGGCAAGTAACATACCGATGACAAAGGGAACAACGTATGTTGTTATGCAGTCTGATCGATAAAGATCTTCGTAGAATATGTGGGAGCCAATATGAGCATCCAGGTTCCTGTATTGGTTATTGGCCGGAGACGTGTCTCGGTCATGTCTACATAGTTCTTGAACCCGTAGGGTCCGCACGCTTAAAGTTACGATGACGGTTATATTATGAGTTTATGAGTTTTGATGTACCGAAGGTTGTTCGGAGTCCCAGATGTGAACACGGACATGACGAGGTGTCTCGAAATGGTCGAGACATGAAGATTGACATATTGGACAACTATACTCGGACACCGGAATGGTTCCAGGGGTTATCGGATATATACCGGAGTACCGGGGGTTCACCGGAACCCCCCGGAGGCTATTGGGCCTCATGGGCCCAATTGGTGGAAGACGTGAGGCGGCCAAGGGGCAGCCGCGTGCCCCCCCCCCCAAGTCTGAATTGAACAAAGAGGGGGGCGGCGCCCCCCCTTTCCTTTCCCCCTCTCTCCTCCTCCCCCTTCTCCTAATCCAACAAGGAAAGGGAGGGAGTCCTACTCCCGATGGGAGTAGGACTCCTCCTGGCATGCCTCCTCATGGCCGGCCGCACCCCCCCCCTTGCTCCTTTATATACGGGGGCAGGGGGCACTCTAGAGACACAACAATTGATCGTTTGATCTTTTAGCGATGTGTGGTGCCCCCTCCACCATAGTCCACCTCGATAATACTTTAGCGGTGCTTAGGCGAAGCCCTACATCGGTAGAACATCATCATCATCATCACCACACCGTCGTGCTGACAAAACTCTCCCTCAACACTCGGCTGGATCGGAGTTCGAGGGATGTCATCGGGCTGAGCGTGTGCTGAACTCGGAGGTGCCGTGCGTTCGGTACTTGATCGGTCGGATCGTGAAGACGTACGACAACATCAACCACGTTTTGCTAACGCTTCCGCTTTCGGTCGACGAGGGTACATGGACAACACTCTCCCCTCTTGTTGCTATGCATCACCATGATCTTGCGTGTGCGTAGGATTTTTTTTGAAATTACTATGTTCCCCAACAGTGGCATCCGAGCCTGGTTTTATGCATAGATGTCATATGCACGAGTAGAACACAAGTGAGTTGTGGGTGATATAAGTCATACTGCTTACCAGCATGTCATACTTTGGTTCGGCGTTATTGTTGGATGAAGCAGCCCGGACCGACATTACGCGTACGCTTACGCGAGACTGGTTCTACCGACGTGCTTTGCACACAGGTGGCTGGCGGGTGTTAGTTTCTCCAACTTTAGTTGAACCGAGTGTGGCTACGCTCGGTCCTTGCGAAGGTTAAAACAGCATCAACTTGACAAACTATCGTTGTGGTTTTGCTGCGTAGGTAAGAACGGTTCTTGCTAAGCCCGTAGCAGCCACGTAAAACTTGTTTTTGCAGGGCATGTTCTGATGTGATATGGTCAAGACATGATGCTAAATTTTATTGTATGAGATGATCATGTTTTGTAACCAAGTTATCGGCAACTGGCAGGAGCCATATGGTTGTCGCTTTATTGTATGCAATGCAATCACCCTGTAATGCTTTACTTTATCACTTGACATAGCCACTGCCAAACCCTAGTCATTTCGGTCTCACCAATAGGGATCTCGGTATCACCGAGATGGGATTGCAAACTCTCTGTTTTCCTTCGTAACGTTTCGGTCTAACCGAGATGAGCGATCGGTCCCATCGAGTTCGCAATGCAAACTCTCTGTTTCCCCTTCGTAACGTTTCGGTCCAACTGAGATGAGCGAATCGGTCCCACCGAGTTTGCCTGACCAACTCTTTGGTTAGCTTATTACAAAAATCGGTCCCACCGAGTTTGTGTAATCGGTCTCACCGAGATTACGTTATGCCCTAACCCTAATGAAATCGGTCCCACCGAGTTGACATGTCGGTCCCACCGAAAAGCCTAACGGTCACATTATGAACTGAATCGGTCTGACCGAGTTTTCTAATTCGGTCCCACCGAGTTTGGTAAAATTGTGTGTAATGGTTAGTTTTTGTGTGGAGGCTATATATACCCCTCCACCCACTCTTCATTTGCGGAGAGATCCATCAGAACATGCCTACACTTCCAACATACATCTTCTGAGAAAGAACCAGCTACACTTGTGTTGAGGTCAAGATATTCCATTCCAACCACATAAATCTTGATCTCTAGCCTTCCCCAAGTTGCTTTCCACTCAAATCATCTTTCCACCAAATCCAATTATATGAGAGAGAGTTAGGTGTTGGGGAGACTATCATTTGAAGCACAAGAGCAAGGAGTTCATCATCAACACACCATCTATTACCTTTTGGAGAGTGGTGTCTCCTAGATTGGTTAAGTGTCACTTGGGAGCCTCCATCAAGATTGTGGAGTTGAACCAAGGAGTTTGTACAGGCAAGGAGATCGCCTACTTCGTGAAGATCTACCCTAGTGAGGCAAGTCCTTCGTGGGCGATGTCCATGGTGGGATAGACAAGGTTGCTTCTTTGTGGACCGTTCGTGGGTGGAGCCCTCCGTGGACTCGCTCAACCGTTACCCTTCGTGGGTTGAAGTCTCCATCAACATGGACGTACGATAGCACCACCTATCGGAACCACGGATAAAAAATCTCCGTGTCTACATTGTGCTTGCTCCCTCAAACTCCTCCCTTTACCTTCATGTGCAATTGTTTTACATTCCGCTGCTATACTCTTAGAATTGCATGTGTAGGTTGATTGCTTGACTTGTGCAAAGTTGCTAAAATCTGCCAACACTTCAAAATTGGGAAAAGGCTAGATTTATATTTGGTCAAGTAGTCTAATCACCCCCCTCTAGACATACTTTCGATCCTACATGTAGATTTCTCCATAGGACCACAGCTTGCCGTATGTCTTCTAGCAAAAGCTTCAGAGTGCTGGCTCTGGCATCGGAGGCTAGGGCATACGGGCATGAGGAACTTGCACACTCTCGCGAAGAAGAAGCATGTCATTGGCATCAAGGGCGTCAAGTTCAAGAAGGATCATCTGTGTGGTGCCTGTGAAGCTGGAAAGATGACTAGGCCAAGCATCCCTCGAAGACAATCATGACAACAACATGTCCCTTCGAGCTGCTTCACATGGAATTATTTGGCCCTACTCACTTCTAACGCCCACGATGCGGCTATATCTCCCACGTGTCGAAGCATGACTTAGAGGCATAACTGCATTGTAAGCAATGTTGCAAGTGGGGTAATCTTCACAACAACCCATGTAATGAATAAGGAAAAGAGGTACATAGTTGGCTTACACTCGCCACGTCATAGAATAACATAAATATCATTACATTGATCCAGATACAATCAAGGTCCGACTATGGACCAAAAATAAAGAATAACCCCAAATGCAACAAAGTCCCCGATCGACCCGAGTGGGCACCACTACTGATCGTCTGTAAAGGAAACGTAGTATCGTCTTGAGTCCTCATTGAACTCCCACTTGAGCTTAGTCGAATCTCCTGGAACGGTATCATTGGTCCCTGCATCTGGTTTTGGAAGTAATCTATGCACGGGGACTCGGCAATCTCACAACCTCGCGATCAATACTATTTAAGCTTATAGGAAGGGTAAAAGGTATGAGGTGGAGCTGCAGCAAGCACTAGCATATATGGTGGCTAACATACGCAAAAGAGAGCGAGAAGAGAGGCAAATGCACGGTCGAGAAACTATGATCAAGAAGTGATCCTAGAACAACCTACGTTCAAGCATAACACGAGACCGTGTTCTCTTTCCGGACTCCACCGAAAAGAGACCATCACGGCCACACACTCAGTTGATTCATTTTAATTAAGTTAAGTTTCAGGTTTTCTACAACCGGACATTAACAAATTCCCATCTGCCCATAACCGCGGGCACGGCTTTCAAAAGTTCAAAACCATGCAGGGGTGTCCCAACTTAGCCCATCACAAGCTCTCACGGCCAACGAAGGATATTCCTTCTCCCAAGACAATCCGATCAGACTCGGAATCCCGGTTACAAGACATCTCGACAATGGTAAAACTAAACCAGCAAAGCCACTCGAATGTGCGGACAAATCCCGATAGGAGCTGCACATATCTCGTTCTCAGGGCACATCAGATGAGCCAGACGTCGGGTAGGCCAGCCCAGAGTTGCCCTTGGTAGCCCCGGACATCGCTCAGGTTGGACCAATACGGGGGGGGGCGGGGGGGGGGGGGGGGGGGGGTTAAAATAAAGATGACCCTTGAGTCTACGAAACCCAAGGAAAAAGGCTAGGTGGTGAATGGTAAAACCAAGGTTGGGCCTTGCTGGAGGTGTTTTATTCAAGCGAACTGTCAAGGGGTTCCCATTATAACCCAACTGTGTAAGGAACGCAAAATCAAGGAACATAACACCGGTATGACGAAAACTAGGGCGGCAAGAGTGGAACAAAACACCAGGCATAAGGCCAAGCCTTCCACCCTTTACCAAGTATATAGGTGCATTAAGATAGACAAGATATAATAATGATATCCCAACAATAAACATGTTCCAACAAGGAACAAACTCCAATCTTTACATGCAACTAGCAACGCTATAAGAGGGGTTGAGCAAAGCGGTAACATAGCCAAACAACGGTTTGCTAGGACAAGGTGGGTTAGAGGTTTGACATGGCAATATGGGAGGCATGATAAGCAAGTGGTAGGTATCGTAGCATAGGCATAGCAAAAGAGCGAGCATCTAGCAAGCAAAGATAGAAGTGATTTCAAGGGTATGGTCATCTTGCCTGCAAAGTTCTCTGAGTTGACGTTAGCTTGATCCTCGTAAGCATACTCAACGGGCTCCTCGATCACGTACTCATCTCCAGCTCTACCCAAAGCAAGAACACAAGCAAAGGGAGACACAATCAACCACGTGCAATGCACAAACAACATGATGCAAAACATGGCATGATATGCGGGATGCGGTATGCGATGCATATGCATGTTTCAGAAAGGAAAGATTGAACCTGGCCTCAATGTGGAAAACCAAGAGTTCCACTGGAAATAGGAGTTGATTTCGGTAGAAATCAATATAAAGATCACCAGAATCGGATGCACGGTTTGCAAATGGCAAGCAAAACAAATATGGCACCGATCTGCGATTAACAGCACGAGGCCATCTAAATGCATCAAGAACAACATGCTACAACACTCTAACATAGAAAAAAAATACATGGCAGGGATCCCATCAATATGCTTGACAAAATATGAACACTGAGCTACAGCTAATTCACTCAATAGCAGGTTCAAATAAGCATGGCAAAAGTGCAAAAGATAACACGTTACAGACTTCGTGAAAATAACATGTTAGGAATTTAACATCAGGAAGCAATGTTTAGAGCACGATAACAACATGGTACAGGAATATATCATGGCAAAGCAAGGCATGGAATGAAGCTACTCAAAGCATACAACAAAGGTCCCTTACTGACCATAAGCAAAAGGGATCAGAAAATACAATGGCAACCATGTGAACATAGCAATTATCGTTAACAGATTCAGACTTGGTAGAAAACTGGAACATGTCAAAACAGATATTAAGTAGGCATGTTTATGAGCTCGATGCACTCACCACAAGGCATTGCATGATAAACTAATCATACACCCAGCAAGTATACATGGCATAGAAGCTAAACATGGCAAGAGCAACATCATAGCATGCATGGATCAACTACAACAAGCTCGGCAAAATTGCTTAACATGTAAACAATCTGCCAGGAACATTTTATAGAAAAAGTAGAGCTCGATTGAGTCAAGCTAGGGTGCTCCATAATTGCAAACAAGGACATGGATGGATAGATCACAACAATATCTACAAAACATCCTTACTGATTATGCTCAAAAGAGGCATGGATCACTCTGTAGCAACATGAATACATGGCATAAAAATATTGACAGGGAAATGACTTAGAAGATTTCTAAGTCCCTGAAATCAGCAACATTACGATAGCTACTTTGCATGCTTGTGCTAGTCACCACAGAGATCACAAAAATACATGGCATACACCCCTGTAAATAGGAGTCACATATCAATCATGGCAAAAATGACAAAAGTCCAATTGCTGATAAGAACCTGAAACTAATATAAACTAGCACTCTTGCAACAGCATTTAGGGCATCAACAGGAGCTCAAATCAACATGATGCAATGAGATGAAATGAAGTACTCGTCGAGACGAACAATTTGATATGCTACATGCCCAAAACGGAGCCACGGTTGCAGAGTTACGATGCGATGAAATATGCGAAAAGTTACTGAAACGGAGGCAAAAAGTCAACCGAGGTTAGGGTTTCTAGATCTGGATCCGGATCGGGGCATGGACTTCGAGGCGCTCGCCGGAGTTGTGCCGAAGTCGAGGAAGCCGTACGCCGGAGATACGCTGGAGGGCAGGGGAGACCGGATCCGGCGCGGGCGGAGGAGCCCGGCGACGGGACGGTGGAGGGCGGCAACCGCGGCGCGGGGAGCAACGAGGCGGACGGGGCGACACCGGCGCGGAGCAGGGCGGCGGCGCGGCGAGCCAGGGACGACGGCGGCGGTCGCCGGCGTCGGGGAGGCGCGGGGGCTGGCGAGGGGAAGAGCGCGACGGCGGAGGAGAAGAGGCGGCTGCGGGCGCTGCGGGCGGTGGTGGAGACCAAGCGGGCCAGGAGGGCCCGCGGCGGGCTCCTGCGGGCCGCGCAGTGGGAGGTGGCCGGCGTGCCATGTGTCACTCGCTCACTGGGTCGGGGCGGCGGCGCGGCGTGTCCGGCGAGAAACAGACATGTCCGACACGCGGAGATGCGGATTTTTAGGGTTAGGGTGCGAAATGACCCAGGATTTGGAAGGGGAGGGCCTTTTTATAGGTAGGAGGAGCTAGGAGGCTCCAAATTGAGCACGGTTTTCGGCCACGCGATCGTGATCGAACGAACTAGATGATGGAAGGGTTTAGGTGGGTTTTGGGCCACTTTGGAGAGGTGTTGGGCTGCAACACACACGAGGCCTTCTCGGTTCCTCGGTTAACAGTTGGAGTATCAAACGAAGTCCAAAATGACACGAAACTTGACAGGAGGTCTACCGGTAGTAAACCAAGGCCTCTTGTAGGTCTCGGTACAATCCGAGAATGTTTAATACCCGCACATGAAAAGAGGTAGAAAGGGACACCGGAGGACATAGGAGCATCGCCAATGCAAAACGGACAACGGGGAAAATGCTCGAATGCATGAGACGAACATGTATGCAAATGCGGTGCACATGATGACATGATATGAGATGCATGACAAAGACGAAAGCACACGAAGACAAAAACCCGACAACGAGGAAATAACATAACTTAGTGCCAGAAATGGCAAGAGTTGGAATACAAATATGGCAAGTTACATACGGGGTGTTACATCACTACTCTACCCTTACTACCACTACATGCCTCTATGGCTTCATCATTGTTGATGATTACTCAAGATATACATGGGTGCACATAATTCTCTACAAGACTGAAGTGCAGGATGTTTTTAGACGATTCGCCAATCATGCCATGACCAACTATGGCATCAAGATCAAGCACATCTGAAGTGATAATGGCACATACTTCAAGAACACCGGCCTCGACCCTTATCTTGAAACATTGGGCATCACACATGAGTTCTTTGCTCCATACGAACTCTATCTCTCCAAGTCATATGCATTCTGTTGAAACTGTCGAATGTCTTCACTGTGTCCTTGTCAGACGAAGACATAGAGACAACCATAAAAGTCCGTTTTTAATGCTCATTCCTCCACATAAGATCCGGAGAAGCAGGAACGACCGCCCGACAATTTAGGCGTGCGTGGGACGTGGAACAAACCCCAATCTTCCTCTAACTGGCCACGCGTGCCTCAAATGCGAACCGCCAGGGGCACCTGCGTAATAGCACAGTGCCGCCTCTAAGTCTATAAATTCACACTTACCGCGGTCATTATCTCCTTCTTCCACCCTCGCACGAACCCTAGCGCCACCGCTAGCACTCGACGACGCCGGAGACGAAGCGCTTCACTGCCGCAACCTCTCCAACGCCGTCCTCACGCCGACCGCGGACATCGTCCTCTCTGCCGTCGCCGTAGGTGTCTTCCGTCGCCAAGTTAGGGCACGGAGGACTGAACTGCTCGGCATCAACTTCCTTCCGTCTAGCAGTTCCAGTGTGGTAAATAAAACTTCTTTTTACAGCCTCTTTTGATCTCTTGGTTCTGTCACTTTCTACCATAAGAAGTTTCTCTTCACACCAGTTAGATCTCTCGCTGCATCTCATAACATGCCTAGTATATTCACTTGTGCTTCATAAAGCAGTTAGATTCCTCACTTGTACTGATCTATGGGTTCGTACAAATCTGGAACCAACTTCTTATCTATAAGTGAATGTCTTCGCACAATGAGGTCAATGTCTTCTAAACCGATTTATCTTCAAAATCTTCTGAGAATGCATATGACCTCTTCCCCTTCCCTCGCACCTTAATGCTGTCACAGGTACATGTCCGTGGGAGAATCCTTTGGATCTCATAGTCTACATTCATTTGCAGAGTACTTGCAGCATCACATCAACTCTCCTGAAGCCAGTTCTTGTTGGTCAAGCAAAAGGAAGCCTTTGAAGCCTTTGAACATCTTGAAGTCTTCCAAGTTAAGATTCATGGCTTTAGAAACAGCAGCAAGGAAGGGAGGCAGACAGCGACGTGGTGGAACGTCCAAAGATCTGCCTGATGAATTGGCAGAGATGTACAAAACTGATCCTGAAGAAAGCTATGGTCAGCGCAAGACACGAATCCAATGGATTCGAAGATATTGGGCAGAGCAATGGTTTCAATACCGCTTCGTCACTCAGGAATATGCCGAAAAGTGCGCCATCAAGAGACCATGGGGAGACGTATTATACAAAAATCTCGTACCCAGGTCCACAGACGAAGCCATTGCTCAAGGCTTCTATCCATGCATGGTGAGAGGACCACAGCCAGCTGAAGCACATCCGTCATCACTTCTCTGGTGTCGCGATGACAATCTGTTCAAGCGCAACTTCCAATTTTCTCAGAACTCTGCAAAGCAAAACAAGAAGAAATTTGGGCTTGACTTCAACCCTAGTCCCTCCTCACCAAGGGCAGATGGCACACGCGACGCCGATCCCAATATCATCGGGCCGTATGCCAATCTTGCAGGCCTCATCACCCGCATCCTAGTCCAAGGGACTGCCGTGAATGACCCTCCAGCAGATACTGAGTCTGATGACGCCCCTGCTGCGCCGAAGCCAAAGTAGAAGAAGCCAAAAGCTTCAAAGCCAGCCGCTTCTCCCAAGATCTCAAGAGCGAAGCCATTGGCAACTGCACCTCCTGAAGCCAGTGTGCAGTCTGAAGACTTATCACGAGTCTCCAAGCCCCAAGAAGCCAAGAAGCCTCAGCCACACACAGGTAAAGAGCTCTAAGCTGCTGCCATTCTGCGGTGCGAAACCATTGATCTCTCAAGCGATGAAGATCTTGGAGATGATGCTCTTGAGCAGCTCATCAAGAGCAAGGAGGAGGCTGAAATCTTCAACAATCTGCCTCTGTTTGATGTCGCCATCATCCACAACTTCATCGATGAATGGTTTGCCTCACCGGACATCAGCTTCGACGATCTACAGCTGCCCATAGGCCTCAGCGTTGCCTTTCAAGGCGCAATTGCTTCAGAACTTGCAATAGCCCAGCGCATTGTTGAACTGAAGCAGAAAATTGATTTTGAAAAGGCTCAGTTCAAGAAGCACGTAGCCAAGCTCAGCGTGCAAGAAGTGAAAAACTTCAAGATCATGTTGCACGAGATGAAAGAGAACTTTCTGAAGACGCGTGCCGAAGCTCAAGGCTCGCGAGAGCGCATGAAGACCCTGGCTGATCGCTGCGTGTAGGCCTACAATGAGGCCGAGAAGGGCAAGGCACTTGGGCGTCCCGGCATTGACCCCAGGATGGCCTCGAAGAAGAAAAAGAAGCCTGCTGTGCCTGAACCAGAGGCGCCAAGGTCAGAAACTGCTCCGATTGTCTTCCCCACTGCAACGACTGGCTCGAAGCCAAAGAGTCGATCAACCGCCTCACAGCTCAAGAAGACACGAACTGCAGAGGCTGAAGCTAAGAAGAGGAAACACTCTGAAGCCTCTCCTTCTGAACCCACCATCAAGAAGCGCAAGACCAAGAAATCTCGGGCTGCTCCCACAGAGCCCTTGATAGTTGAACCCCTCTCCGTCCGCTATCCGGACGCAGATCGTCAGTTAACTGTGCATGAGCCTGCCTTCACAGAGGCTCCGCACGCTGAAGACATTCCAGCAGCCGACCACAACGCTGCTGAAGACATTGGTCTCCAAGACAATGTACAAGGTGATGCAGCCCTTCCTCAGCTTGAGACAAGCGAACTGATCAGCATTGGTCGTCCATTGACGCCAATCACACAAGATGCATCGTGGGCAGATCGCCCACAGGAGGAAGATAATGAGCCCCAGCCCACTGCAACTCCACCGGCGTCGCCTACATTCCGTAGGCTTCGCAAAGGGCCAAGGGCTCAGGCTGCTGACGACATTCCGGCTGCATCAGCCGAAGAGCATGCAGAAATACCACAAGCTCCAACTCCCCCGCACCAACAAGAAGCAGTTCTCCAGGAGAACGTGCCTGAGTTCGTCCCTCCCACTACACGTGTGGAGGCGGCAAATGTTGAGGCTACCACAAACAACGCCGAAGCAAATGTGGAGCCCTCCCCAACAACAGCTTCAGAAGACACTGAAGCTACTGCTCCTGAACCTTCTGTGCCTGAGTCTGCTGCGGGTCCCCAATTCAACTATCATATTGCGCACAGGCCCCAGGTCCAGAAGCCGATCCCACGACTGCCAAGGTTCCCAGGTTCTGCATCAGCTCCTGGCTCCTTCAACATCAACGGCTTCAGGACAGACAACACGTTTTTCAACAGCTCCAAGAACCCTTATTCAAGGGAACGAATTGTATCAGATAGGTTCTGGAGCTATCAACAGCGCAGCTATTATTCATGCATCCTATACAACCAAGGCCGCATCTTTCCTCACAAGCGCCTTGAGGTTGAAGCTGTTGCTGGTCTGCCTGGTCTGGAAGAAGCACTGGATTGCTTCAAGCAAGTGGGACTGCTGCCATTTATCACCGATGAAGAGCACTGGAACGAAGAGCTTCTGCTCCAGTTCTGTGCCACCCTGCATATCAAAGGCTATAACAGAGATCCGAAGACATGGATCCTGGAGTGGATGACCGGCAATGTCCATCATGAAGCCAATGCTTTCGACATAATTGAGCTTACCGGCCTTCCCACTCCTGGCGAATTCTTTGAAGAAGGCTGCCAACTCCATGCTGAAGCAATTGAGAGCATATTTCAGCGTCCTGAGCCAGATATGAGTCAGATGCTCTCAATGATGAAGCCATTGCCTCCTAATGCACCCTATCCAACTAGGTTCTTCGTTGAAGACTTAGAGTACCTGCCCAGAACAATATATCACATCATAAGGCGGACTCTCTGGCCCGTAAAGGGACACTCTCGATATGCAACGATTGAAGGTGCAATGAAGACTCTCATCTTCTGCATTCTTCATGGCAAATGCTTCAACGCACAGGATCTCTTCATCCGTCAACTTGCAGCGTCTGCCTCAGAATTGTTTGGATTGAAGTTCTATGCTCCTTGGGTTATGAGGCTGATCAAGCTTCACTCTGCAATCTCCTATCAACCCTCAGCCCGCAATCATAGGATATTTTTGCCAGATGTGGACACATCTGCTGAAGCAATATATCCAGAACCTGCCAAGCAACCATTAAGTCTTCAGAATGCAGAACACCAGATCTTCACTCAAAATATTGAAGGTGTTGAAGCTCTCTCCCGAGTGTATCCAATGGCTGGCACCACACGTGCCCCTGCATCAACTGATGCCACTAACAGCACAGCTGCAAAGAGACCCAGGAAGCGCGCTCGTGCACTCAATGACCGAGAGCTTCTTGTGGCTCTTCACCAAAAGCACGATAGGCATCACGACTGGCTCAAGAGGCAGATGAGAAGCATCATGCAAGACGTCAATCGCATCAGAAATCTGGCAACCAAGAATGCATTTGTCGCACACGAGACCTATCGCCGCACTTGGAAAGGCCTCACCATGATGTGCACTGAAGCTGACCTGCATGAGGATGGCTTCAAAGAGAGATTCAAATTTGACTCCATGCCTCCAAGAAAAGCTGTGATGCGAAGCACACCATCACTTGAAGAGTCAGAGTTCTCTTCTTCTGCTGCCACCGTGTCTGCCCGGATTATTGAAGAAGAAGACGACGCGACATCATCTCCACCTGCTTCAACACGCGTTGAATCTGCACCGAGCTCGTCTGCACCGCCACCAAACAACTCCACTGACCCTGCTGCGCCTGGGAACGCGTAGAAACCTCTATGTCTTCAAACCTTTTTGGTCATCACTGACAAAAGGGGGAGAAGCATATGATGTTTATAGTCTTCAAGCGGGTCACTATGGGCGGGTGCCTTCATATTTTTGCTACATTTTGCTTCGTGCTTACAACTCCCGTTTTTGCTACATTTGCTTCATTGAGTTGTAACACTTAGCCTTGATGGTCGTCTGATACCTGTTTGTCACTCCGTTTTGTGAAGATAAATTCCGCATGTGCGACGATAAATTCCGCACTCATCTCATTCTGCAGACGTCCATTTTCCATTATGCATGTCATTATCTTCATATACTTTCACATGCATGGTGGATTGTCATCATAAGTTGAAGTGGATCTCCACAAGTACAACCTGCCATGTGCATTTGCATTCAAGAAGCAAATTACTTATATGCACATCTTCAGGGGGAGCCCTTGAAACTTATGAAGACAATTCCTTTACAATTTCACAAATTATGTTCCCCGTTGAAAACTTCAACTAGTTTGTCATCAATCACCAAAAAGGGGGAGATTGTAAGTGCATCTAGTGCCACCCCTAGTTGGTTTTGGAGTATTGACGACAAACCTAGTTGAGGGACTAATGTGTTTGTGAGAATTGCAGGAAAACACAGGTAGAAGTCCCTCATTGATTCGGTTTTACTACCAGAGATGACCCCTAAAATGTACGAAGTCATTGAAGACAATGGTGATTTATGAAGATATTCATATTGAGGACAATGACATGAGAAGACTCCCTATGAAGCTTATGGAACTCGAAGACTTAGATCCTTCGTAGTTTCATTTCATTTATGTTGTGTCATAGGAACCACCGTACTGTTAAGTGGGGTCCAAGAGAACCAGTCAGAATGACTGAAGTGATGCCCAATTCAAATCCTATGTCTTCGAGCGAAGACTATGAGAGCAAATCTTGTCCAGAATCAGACAAGTCAGCTTTACTTGTAGCCCAAGTAAAGTTTCCGTGTGAGTTCAAAATTCGACCGTTGGTACACGTGTCAGTTCCTTAGTGACCCAGGGTCATTTCGGACAAATCAGGTCGGGTTGCCAAGTGGCTATAAATAGCCCACCCCCACAACCATAAACGGTTGGCTGCTCAGATTTCAGTGCACGGCTTTTGTCGTTTGAGAGCAACCCACCTCGAAGCCTTTGAGAGAAAATTCCTAGCGAGGAGAAAAGCCCTAACCACCCAGAGCCAGAGTAAATTGGGCATCACTTAAGTCTTCGTGTCTGAGTGATCTGAAGACTTATTACACTTGAGGACTGTGCATCCTCTAGACGGTTAGGCGTCGCGTTCCGAGCATCCAAGAGAAATTGTGGATTGCCAGTGAACGAAGTCTGTGAAGGTTTGGAAGTCGCCTGAAGACTTACCACGAGTGATTGGACGAGGTCTGTGTGACCTTAGTTCAAGGAGAATACGGTGAGGACTGGGTGTCTTGGACTAAGTGTCCTTGACTGGGTGTCCGGGATTGTGTGTCCTTTGGTTTAAATACCTAGCCGCTCCAACCAGACGTACAGTTGTCACAGCAACTGGAACTGGTCCAACAAATCATTGTCTTCAACGTGTCACTGGTTTCATCTTCACTTCCTTTGACTTACTGTTATTCATTGTGAAGCCATTGCATGCTTGCTTTATCTTTTATCTTCACAACATGAATGTATGATTTGTTTGGCTTCATAACTTCTTCCTACCTGATCCTTATTACACTGAAGCTGTTTGTCATTGTGCTTTCACTCAATTGAATACATGACCATGGCTGCCCTAGTGTAATCTAACTTCCGCTGCTTAGTAATAGGCATAATCTTCACAGTTTGTCTTCATAACTCTCACGTTTTGAAGACTTTCATAAAAATCGCCTATTCACCCCCCCTCTAGTCGATATAACGCACTTTCAGGTGGCGTGGCGTGTCCGGCGAGAAACAGACATGTCCGACACGCGGAGATGCGGATTTTTAGGGTTAGGGTGCGAAATGACCCAGGATTTGGAAGGGGAGGGCCTTTTTATAGGTAGGAGGAGCTAGGAGGCTCCAAATTGAGCACGGTTTTCGGCCACGCGATCGTGATCGAACGAACTAGATGATGGAAGGGGTTTTGGTGGGTTTTGGGCCACTTTGGAGAGGTGTTGGGCTGCAACACACACGAGGCCTTCTCGGTTCCTCGGTTAACCTTTGGAGTATCAAACGAAGTCCAAATGGCACGAAACTTAACAGGCGGTCTACCGGTAGTAAACCAAGGCCGCTTGGCAAGTCTCGGTCCAATCCGAGAACGTTTAATACCCGCACATGAAAAGAGGTAGAAAGGGACACTGGAGGACATAGGAGCGCCGGAATGCAAAACGGACAACGGGGAAAATGCTCGAATGCATGAGACGAACATGTATGCAAATGCGGTGCACATGATGACATGATATGAGATGCATGACAAAGACGAAAGCACACGAAGACAAAAACCCGACAACGAGGAAATAACATAACTTAGTGCCAGAAATGGCAAGAGTTGGAATACAAATATGGCAAGTTACATACGGGGTGTTACATCACTACTCTACCCTTACTACCACTACATGCCTCTATGGCTTCATCATTGTTGATGATTACTCAAGATATACATGGGTGCACATAATTCTCTACAAGACTGAAGTGCAGGATGTTTTTAGACGATTCGCCAATCATGCCATGACCAACTATGGCATCAAGATCAAGCACATCTGAAGTGATAATGGCACATACTTCAAGAACACCGGCCTCGACCCTTATCTTGAAACATTGGGCATCACACATGAGTTCTTTGCTCCATACGCACCTCAGCAGAATGGCATCGTGGAGTGCAAGAACATAACCCTCATTGAGATGGCACGTACGGTGCTTGATGAGTACAAGACTCCAAGGAAATTCTGGCCTGAAGCCATTGATACTGCTTGCCACATCATCAATCGTGTTTATCTTCAAAATTTCCTAAAGAAGACATCATATGAGCTCCTGACTGGTAAGAAGCCAAATGTCAGCTATTTCAGAGTCTTTGGTGCTAGGTGCTGGATCAAGGATCCACATCACACGTCAAAATTTGCACCGAAAGCACATGATGGTTTTATGCTTGGTTACAGAAAGGATTCGCACTCCTACAGAGTCTTCAACCTCTTTCACTACAAAGTGGTTGAAACTATGGATGTGCGGTTCGATGAGACTAACGACTCGCAAAGAGAGCACCTGCCAAATGTGCTAGATGAAGCTACACCAAGTGAATCTATTAAGATGATGGGTACTAGAGAAATCATACCTACAAAGGAACATGCTGAAGAGGAAATCATCATTTCTGCACCTAATCAGCATGAAGACATTGCTCAGCCTGAAGCCAATGCTGAAGATGAAGACAATTATCAGCAAGGGCAAAATCTTCGTCCCGTACATCCTCGTGTTGCAAATGTAGTCCAGATTGAGAAGATAATCGATAGCATCAATGCACCTGGTCCACTCACTCGTTCAAGAGCAGCACAGCTAGCAAATTTCTATGGGCACTTTGCATTTGTCTCTATATCTGAACCCAAGAAAGTTGATGAAGCCTTCATGGAACCTGAATGGATTCAAGCTATGCAAGAAGAGCTTCAATAGTTTGAGCTGAATAATGTATGGGAGCTAGTAAAGCGTCCTGATCCTCGCAAGCACAATATCATCGGCACCAAATGGATCTATCGCAACAAACAAGATGAGCATGGTCAAGTTGTCAGAAACAAGGTCGTCTCATTGCTCAGGGTTACACACAAGTTGAAGGGATTGACTTCGATGAAACCTTTGCTCCTGTGGCTAGGCTTGAAGCCATTCACATACTGCTAGCCTATGCCAACAACCACAACATTCTTCTATACCAAATGGATGTAAAGAGTGCCTTCCTCAACAGCAAAATTGAAGAAGAAGTGTATGTGGCACAACCACATGGTTTTGAAGACCCAAAGCATCCTGACATCGTATACAAGCTCAACAAGGCACTCTATGGCCTCAAACAAGCACCTCACACTTGGTATGACACACTCAAAGACTTCCTGAAGAGCAAAGCCTTCAAACCTGGTTCTCTAGATCCCACTCTCTTCACGAAGACATATGATGGTGAACTGTTTTTATGCCAAATGTATGTGGATGACATTATCTTCGGCTGCACTAACAAGAGATATAGTGATGAGTTTGGGCATATGATGCAAGAGCAATATCAGATGTCCATGATGGGTGAGCTGAAGTTCTTCCTTGGTCTTCAAATTCGTCAGCAGAGAAATGGCATCTTCATATCTCAAGAGAAGCACCTCAAAGATTGCCTGAAGAAGTATGGAATGCAAGACTACAAAGGGTACACAACGCCAATGCCAACCAAAGGCCAATTGGGCCCCGACGACAATGGGAAAGAGTTCGATCAAAAGGTATACCGCTCCATGATTGGTTCTTTACTCTAATTATGTGCATCTAGGCCTGATATAATTCTTAGCGTTTGCATGTGTGCCCGATTCCAAGCGGCACCAAAGGAATCACATCACTTAGCTGTGAAGCGAATTCTTTGATATTTCGCTCACACCCCAACACTAGGATTATGGTATCCAAAGGGTTCAGAGTTTGATCTAGTTGGATTGTCAGATGCTGATTATGCCGGTGAGAAGGTTGATCGCAAGTCCACATCAAGCACATGTCACTTTCTTGAACGATCTCTTGTTTGTTCGTCTTCAAAGAAGCAGAATTGTGTATCACTCTCCACTGCTGAATCCGAATACATTGCTGCGCTCAGCTTCTCTGGATGAAGCAATCTCTCAAGGACTATGGCATCAACATGAAGCATGTGCCACTCTACTGCGACAATGAAAGCGACACCACTCTCCAAAAGGTAATAGATGGTGTGATGATGTTGAACTCCTTGCTCTTGTGCTTCAAATGATAGTCTCCCCAACACTCAACTCTCTCTCACAGATTTGGCTATGGTGGAAAGATGATTTGAGTGGAAAGCAACTTGGGGAAGGCTAGAGATCAAGATTCTTGTAGTTGGATTGGAATGTCTTGGTCTCAACACATGAGTAGGTGGTTCTCTCTCAGAAAATGAGTAGTGGAAGTGTAGGCACATTTTGATGGCTCTCTCTCAAATGGAGAAGGGGGTGGATGGGTATATATAGCCTCCACACAAAATCCAACTGTTACACACATTTGACCCAACTCGGTGAGACCGAATAGAAGAACTCGGTGAGACCGATTCAGTTCAAAATGTGAACGTTAGGAATCTCGGTGGGACCGACATGATCAACTCGGTGGGACCGATGTGCTAGGTCTAGGGCAAAACCTCATCTCGGTGTGACCAATTGCATGAACTCGGTGAGATCGATTTCAGCAATGAGTTAATAGAGAGTTAGTCAGGCAAACTCGGTGGGACCGATAGCTCATTTTGGTAAGACTGAAACGTTACGAAGGGAAACAGAGAGTTTGCAATGCGAACTCGGTGGGACCGATTGCTCATTTCGGTAAGACTCAAACATTACAAAGGGAAACAAAGAGTTTGCAATGCCATCTCGGTGAGAGCGAGATCCGTATCGGTGAGACCGATTTGTCTAGGGTTTCTAGCAGTGCCTATGTCAAAAGAACTCGGTGGCGCTGATACGTCTCCAACGTATCTATAATTTCTAAAGTATTCATGCCATTATATTATCATTATTGGATGTTTACAATCATTTTATAGCAAATTTATATCATTTTTTGGGACTAACCTATTGACATCGTGCCCAGTGCCAATTGCAGTTTTTTGCTTTTTTTACATCATAGAAAGTCAATACCAAAACGGAGTCCAAACGCGGCAAAACTTTTTGGAGATTTTTCTGGACCAGAAGACGCCCGGTGGGCCAATGTAGTACCAGAGGGGAGCTCCACAGAGAGCACAACCCACCAGGGCGCGCCTGGGGGCCCAGGTGGGTTGTGCCCACCTCGGTGGCCTCCTGCACCGCCTCTTCACCCTATAAATTCCCAAATATTCCAAAAACCCTCGAGGTAACCCTAGATCAGAAGTTCCACCACCGCAAGCCTCTGTAGCCACGAGAAACCAATCTAGACCCCTTTTGGCACTTCGCCGGAGGGGGAGTTCATCAACGGTGGCCATCTTCATCATCCCGACGCCACCACGATGAGGAGGGAGTAGTCCACTCTCAGGGCTGAGGGTTTGTACCAGTAGCTATGTGTTTAATCTCTCTTTCTCTCTCTCTCTCTTGTGTTCTTGAGATGTCACAATCTTGATGTATCGCGGGCTTTGTTCATATAATCGGATCATATGGTGTTTTCCCCTCTCTATCTTGTTGTGATGAATTTAGTTTTCCCTTTGAGATTTCGTTTTATTGGATTGAATACTTTTATGGATTGAAGAAAACTTGATATATGTCTTGCATATGAATACTTGTGGTGACAATGGGGTATCATATTGATTCACTTGATATGTGTTTTGGCACTCAACTCGCGGATTCCCGAGGTGACATTGGGGTAATCTACGCGTAGGGGTTGATGCACGGTCTTGTCTTTGTTTCTCTGGTAGAAATCTTAGGGCACTCTTTGAGGTTCTTTCCATTGGATTGAGTATTATGAATCTGAAATTATTTGGTGCTATTTCAGTACGAACTCTTGGATTGATCAATCGGAAAGAATAGCTTCGAGGTGTTTTCGTACCCTACAAACGATTTCTTCTTATGTTCTCCGCTAGATAGGAACTTTGGAGTGATTCTTCATCGCACGTTGAGGGATGGTTATGTGATCCAATTATATTAGCATAGTCGAGAGATTGCACTAGCGAAAGTATGGATCCTAGGCCTCATTTTCAAGCATTGCAATACCGTTTGTGCTCCATTTTATCAATTGCTAGCTTGTTTTTTTTTATTGTTCTTATTACAAACATTAATATCGATTATCCATATTACACTTGTATCACCATCTCTTCGCCGAACTAGTGCACCTATACAAATTACCATTGTATTTGGTGTGTTGGGAACACAAGACACTTTTTATTATTTGGTTGCAGGGTTGTTTGAGAGAGACCATCTTCATCCTACGCCTCCCACGGATTGATAAAACTTAGGTCATCCACTTGAGGGAAAATTGCTACTGTCCTACAGAACTCTGCGCTTGGAGGCCCAACACGTGTCTACAAGAATAAAGTTGCGTAGTAGACATCAGGTGCGAGATAGATCAAATCGGTTGGGCCGAGTTTGACTTTAGGTTTTGGACATATGTGGAAATGAGAATGTGGCTGAGGGTTTTGGAGCAATATCACTAAGCACTTTGAGCAAGTAGATCATTAAGCAACACCTCGTCCCCTTTTAATAGTATTGGCTTTCCTATGGACTCAATGTGATCTTGGATCACTAAAATGAAAATGAGGAGTCTTGATCCTTTGGCAATCTTTGTCCTTAGCATTTTGAGGGGTCCACATCTCTAGTCCATGCCATGACAATCATTGAACTTTCTGAAATATTTAACTTGAATGGATATTAGTTCAGTGAGCTATATGTTGTTATGAATTACCAAAACCACCTAGGGATTAGTTGCACTTTCAATCTTCCCCATTTTGGTAATTGATGACAACATATAGATCAAAGCTTCGATAAATGATAATATGAATGAAATACATCGTCACTTTGAGAAGTATAGGATAAGCAACAGCTCCCCATAAAATTTGTGCATTATTTAAAAATTGCTTTGAATGCAAATGCACAATCGATTAGGATCATGGGTCACTCTTCCATGTCACATACATCTTGGTGGAGTGCTCAAAATGATAAGATATAAAGAACATGCACCCATCACCAAGGGAATGCACAAATATCAAGATATCATCATGCAAGCACACATTAAAGTATAATATGGTCAAACACATGATCACAAGGGTATCTCACAAACAAGCACAGATATTGTAGCATAGGAATCAAAGGAGAAAACGAGCAAAGCAAATGATCAAAGTAGCAAGAGAGGCAACAAAAGGCAAAACACACACTCTCTCTCGAAGCCTAATGATCTATACACTTTCTCCCCCTTTGGCAACAAGTTACCAAAAAGCTCTAAAATGCATAGTGTTATGCGGCACTCTAGGCATGATCTCTGGGAGCTCCTGAAGTGGTCTTCTGGCTGGTTGCTCTGGTGTGCGTAGATGGCGTGGAGAGGAGTCCGTCTTCAAAAGCTTCAGCTGACGTGTGTGGAGCTGGAGGAGTTGAAACTGGAGGTACAAAAGTGGCAGGTGCTGAGAGTGTAGTCCTTGTGTCACTAACAACTCGCACAGCTGTAGACCTTTGTGCCCTTGGCACTCACTTGAAAGCATTAGTGGTTGGTCTGTCACTCCTATCCTCAACTTCTTCCTGGAGCTTGTCCACAGTAGTCTAGATCTCTGTGACCTTCACATCTAGATCATGGAATTTGGTCTCAATGATCCTCTCAAGACTTTCTTGATTCTGAGTCAGGGTGGCCAAGTCCTTCTTAATCCTCACAGTAGCCTCAAGCAGATAACTGAGTTGATCTTGCTTAGTATTGAGCATCACTTGTGAAACAACTGGCACACTAGCTGCCCTTGCTGCTTTAGCAGCCTTTCTCTCTCTCTCTCTCTCCCTCTCTCTCTCTCTCTTCTCCTAGGCTTTTGCACTGGTTGGATGAGATTCATCCATGACAATCTCATTGTCCTCAAATTCTGGCCTCACGGGAAGATGCTCTTTATCAAGAAGATATATCCCTGTCCCCATCTTGGAGTTGATTAGCATCTGTATGTGAGGGGCATATCCACATGATCTCTTCTGATCAGCTGCATTTCTCTTTACTATTTCAACTATTAAGCTCATCACTTTGAACTTCTCTGGCACATCAAACATATGGAGCAAGTTGATGGAGTGACCACAGATCATCCTATGATCTCCTGACTTGGGCAATTGTGTGCCTCAAGATGGTGTTGATGGTGGTCAAACCTGCTAGCAGATAGTACATGGGCCCAAGCTTGTGAGTCTCCAAGGCATCCTCTGGAATGGTCTTGTACATGTTTGCCATGGAGTTGTGATCCTTCCTTGGCTTGGCATATACATCCGTGTCATTTTCATCTTCCTCGGGGACATTGATCAACTTGGCCCATTCAACAATTGAAGATTGATATCTGGTTCCTTCTGTCATCCAGACTATCTTGCCATCTGGCTAGAAATGAGCAATGGAGTAGAATTGCATAATCATTTTATCATTCCATTTTGTCAACTTTTGACCAACAAACTTATCGAATCCATTCATCCTGAAGCTCTCATGCACACCTAGTAAGTAGTCCTCATTGTCATTGATGTATGTCCAATCAACCCATCTCATATCACTGACAATAGGCTTCTTGCCTAGCAAGACAGTTTCATAGAACCTGTTGTTCCTTGGTGTGGAAACGATAATCTACATCAGTCCTTCTCCTGGTGGCATAGGGATCAGTCTGTCTCCACAATCTAAGACCTGCATCCTTCCTTTCCTTCATGTTCTCAACAACCGGATGATCATCATTATGATCAGGAATCTTTGTCTTCAACTTTATGAGCACTTGTTGCTCTCCATCCTCTTGAACTTCAGGCACTGGGCCTTGTTCTTCTCAGAAGCGGAAATGTTCCTAGTGGATCTCTTGGGTGCAGAAGGTTTTGGAGCTTGAGCTTGAGTTGGAGGCTTGGGGGTTGTCTTGGGCTTAGATGGAGCAGCCCCAAACTTTATGGCATCCCCCATGAGCTTCTGATACTTTGGAGGTGGTGGAGCTGGCTCTTCCTCCTCCTCTTCTTCTACATTTTCCATCATGGTAGGTCTTCCAAGCACCTTGGCAGTAGTGGTTCTTGCCCTCTTCTTCTTCTTGCCAGCAGCCTCATCATCATCAGATTGTTCCAAAGTGAACTTCATAGTTTCTTGAGTGAAGGCTCTGACTTTGGACATAGGCTTCCTCCTTGCAGGGGCCTTCTTTTACATACCAGGCTTGGTTGGAGCAGCAACCACATACTCCTTCTTGAGCACCTTTTTCTTTGAGGTCACTTCCTCATCAACAACAAAGTCCTCATCTTCATATTATGAGGTTCTCTTCTTTCTTGTCCTTGTTGCTGCCTTTGGCAAGTTGCTTGGTGTACTTCTGCTACCTTCATCATAGCTGATGTTGGAGGGACTAGTGCCCTCACTAAGATTCACCTGCTCCTCTGACCTGCTCTGACTGTCACTGCCCTCTAACATCTCTGAAACCGACCCTGTGAATAGATAGGTATAGGTAGAGTGGATGAGCATCACAAAGCACATCTATTTGGCAAAAAACATTGAGACAAAAACTTAACTTTAGTTTTCTGCAGAAAGCATTTCGGAGCTACCGATATGACATACTCGGTGACACTGAAGCATTAACAAAATCTAAACATGCAATTTCGGTCAGACTGAAATGTACTTCGGTGACTCCGAGATGCTAGGATTTTACAGAGTAAGTGATTTTGGTCACACCGATTAGTACACTTCGGTCAGATCGAGTTGTTCTTGTGCAATGGCCTGAGCCAAACTGGTGAGACCGAGATCCTCATATCGGTCGGTCCGAGATGAGTTCGGCGGAAACCTAACCCTAAGTTTTGCATCAAATCTATTCTAAGGGAACTTATCGGTGGATAGATTGATCTCGTTTGTGGTAAGAATAATGGCAATGATCTTTGTGCAAGAATCAGAATGAAAGAACGCACAAAGGGGTCGAGTTCGTACCCTAACTAGATTAGAAGAATTACAATCTAGACACCATATGCAACATGCAACCACATATCACGCTGCCAAATTAGAGCAAGCACCTGTGATGCTAGTGTAGGGGAAATGCGGTACTCAACTATAGAGCTACGTTCACTATCTTCATCTAGCCTTGATGTTTGTTGAGAATCATGTGGGGAGGCTGATGCTACATTCTTTAAATGAGGATATTTTCTCACAGTAGTCCACTTGCCTGACTGCCTCATCATAAGTGATTGATGAGGGATACACAAGAACATTAGTTTGATCTAAGAACATGGTTAATAGACAGATGTACTAGTATGTACCAAAAACAGGAAGGCGTGTCATATTCAAAAGTATAGTGTGTAAGCTAAGCAGATGCAATTTGACCAAATTGGAAGCAATACAAGCTAGACATCCGGCTGGAGTGGTGAGCATGATCATCTAGGACCTGAGAGCCTGGTGGGAGGCGGGCTGCTTCGCTACCATCATGGCTTTTTAGTTGGCTTCCAGGTGATGCATGTCTGTGCTAGGCTTTTCACTGGCTCGGCCAGTGCCCTGACTAGCTATTTGTCTTCTGGTGCTCCCGAGATGGTGGTTCATGTAAAAAATATCTTTCCTTATCTTGATAAAGACCGACTTCGGGCTTTCGAATACAAGCTAGACACCATATGCAACATGCAACCACATATGGCACCGGGAAGTTAAAGCAAGCACCTGGGATGGTGGTTCACAGCGAGCGAGATCATCAACTCTAGAGCTACGTTCCCCGTCTCCATCTGCTGACACTACACCCTTTAAAGTCTTGAAACATGTCTGACTTAGCCGTGTACCATGCTGGAGCGACTTCTCTCTTATCTTTTCTGCTTCCTTCAAGGCAGGGTGTGAAATACCCTTGCATAAAAACACAATAGTGAGAGTATGGGTGAAGTGTGTGCAGAACTAGTGCACTGTAAAAGTAGCAGATAGCAGGTGGCTGAAAAATAAATGACAGGAGACATATGATAGCTCTACAACATTGCATGGCAAAGAAAATTAGATTCTACTCCGTATGATTTTGTAATATATGAGCACAGGAAATGCAGGTACTCCTCCAGCACACCACCACATGTGGTCCTATCAAGATAACAGTCGACTGAAAATAAATAGGTCATTCGATTTTTTATGAACCGTCCAATCTATAAGGAATAGGCAGAGGGCCTTCGTCTACCCCCGGCCAGTCACTATTAACGATCTTTCTCGAATCGCCAGTGACCACCGGCCCAGACCCCTGCCTCCGCCGCCCCGCCCTCCGCTCGACCTCACACCACTGCCGTGCTTGGCAGCGCCCCCAGGCCATCCCTTTAATCTCGTCTGACCTCTAGATCAGGCACCAGCAGCTCTAGGCCCCACACGCCCCTAAGATAAACACTGAGGCGCTGCTTCCCCGGTGTAATAGGCGGACTAGCGCCTGTTATGCCGGGGAATGCTTCCGTTAATTGGGAATCAACTGACCAGGAATTGAAATCCAGGGGGCGACGAACCTCTAGCTAAGGTGAAATAGTATACGAGGAGAAACCTTGTGCATCACGAGTAACTAGGAACATCTAGTATCAAGAAGAAGCGGTCAACTAGTGTCTTTTGTGGGATGAATACCGTGCAAGCAGACACATAAGATTTGCACGAATAAGGGAAGAGGAGTACCATTTTTGGTTGCCGGTGTGGTCGCCTCCACATGTCAAGCCGATCTTCTTCTTTTTGCCGGGGAAACCGATGTCCTGGGGGAGGGTGCAGGCTTGGACGAACCCATGGCCAAATTGTTGACTGTGTTGATGTGGCCATATGTCGGGGGAGGGGAAGCAGATCCGAGGTGGTGAAGGACGGCATAGCAGGAACAGCTCCGGTGCGGTGGACGGTGGCGAAGTTGGAGCGGCAGCGGTGAGGCGCATGACGGCATGGTTGAACTGGCTCGGCTACGGACGGCTCGGCCTCAGCTTCAACTACTAGCCGTGGAGGGCGTTGCGGTTGAGGTTGCGGTGGACGACGACGTCGGGGTATCGGCTCCAGCGTGATGGAGGAGGGCGGCGGTTGATGGGTGGGATGGGGTGGCGGACGGAGGACGCTGGCGTTTCGCGGCTGGTGGAGAGGTAGTTTTGGCGCCCATGGAGTACGAATGGGGAATCAGACGGGGCGCGGGGGGAGCTAAGGGAGAACCATGTTTCGGTCTGGGATGCACTTGTTTTTGGCTTTTTTGAACATATGGGACGCACTTGTTTGAAATTTGGGGAAAGTACAAACTTTACCCCCTCTTAAATTTCGGAGCTACTACGGGTCGGGGTCGGGGTACCCACACACCTCTCGACATTTGCAAATAAGGCCTTCCCTCGTTCATCCTTTTCTCTGACAAGATAAACTAGTCATAAAAATGCATCTTGATGTTACGTGCAACGCACGGGCATCTTGCTAGTAAGAATGAAAACAAACGACAAAAAAATATTGGACGGTGGTTCGAAGTCATGACCGCGGGCACGGCGGACAAGGTGGCCTTGTATTGGTATGCTAAGCCATCTGTTTTAACACACAGGAGCTGGTGTGGTGATTATACACACACGCACGCATGCACACGAACTGCATGCACGCAACACTCACACGTACACACGCAGCCACGCACGCACGCAACACTCACACGTACACACGCAGCCACGCACGCACGCAACACTCACAAGCACATGACCAACACACACTCTCACGCTCAAGTGCTTAACCTACACGTGCACGCGCACACACCAGGCCCTGACAGACACATACACAACCAGGTGATTCCCGCGCACGGGTTGGAGTATTGTCGCGCCTGGGTAAATTTGTGTTTATCTGAACTTTTTGCTATGTGAACTGACATGTGGGACCCACAAGGAACATGGTCAGTTTAACTAGTCAACATGGTGCCAGTCAGACTATTTGGCCGGTCAAAAGAGTGCAATCTGATGCTGAACGGTGAGAAAGTGATCATATAATCACCGCAAAATGTATATAGTGACTGTAATGAGCGTATTCTGAAGTTCGGTGAGCGTATTACGCTTTTCTCTCTATAGGCCCTCCAAAACTACATCTCTACACGTTATTGCATGTTACATCTAACAACTATGCAATACAACACTACTACTACACTCTAACACAATAAATCATATGTGTTTTTAATTTTACTAGATATCATATTGTTACTTAATTATTCAGTTTGCATACATTAAAATTTCCTTTGAAATGTATGCCCAGTATCATCTACCACGCGGGAAAAATCCCACCCTTTCCTGTTTAATCGTGTTTGTATCGATGGATCGTGTGAAACAGCAAAACTATAGTACTATACAGTACAAGTGACAGCTCACGGGGCCGCCGTGTCATGTACTCCTCCGTCGTAAGAGTGGAGCGCTCACTTTCATAAATGTTCTAGTCCCGTTCGCTGACATGTGGGACATCATGCTACCGGGTCCACGTGCCATACCGAAATACAGTGCAGAGCAGCAGGGGTGAAGCACCCCAGTCATGGCGTCGGCATAGTAATGAACAATGAGGCGTCAAATCACGAAGCTGCACCTTTCCTGCAGTTAAGTTGGAGGGACGAAGTAATAATGCTAAAAAAAGAAGTTGGAGGGACGAAGAAACCATCATTTCACTCGTTCCTGAATCCGCTTCTCGCTCATATTCTTCAAGTTTTTTTGATAAGATCTTCTTCAAGTTAACCACGTGCTGCTTCTGCCGTTGTTCAGCCTCATGTGGGACGTGGGTCAGCTTGGTAAAGCACTGACATGTGGGACCGCATGTTAGCAAACCGCCAGGCCAACGTGCTCTAAAAATAAGAAACCTCCCCCGCCATCCGCGCGGCAATATCACCTCCTTTTTACTAATCTTGATTCTATAATTTTTTAGATCAATATAATTGAGATTTGTATAGATAGCACATAGGAGTAAAACCAAGTGGTAGGTTAAGGGCATCCACAATGTGTAGCCAAATGTGAAAATAGCTTTTGGCATCGATGGGAACCATTATGGACGGTGCTGCCAAAGCCAAAAAGATGGAACCGAAGCTCCTGATTGATTAATTGAAGGAATAGAAAAATGCAATGTCTCTCCTCTTGCTCCCGTGCTTGGACGTATGTACAGTATAGAGCATAGAGTCTACTCCCCTGTCCCTTCTATCACAAATTACAAAGCATTGAGGCATCAAATCACAAAGCATGGATGAAGCAACCATCATTTCACTCTTCGCCGACTCTGCTTCTCCATCGTCATCTTCAAGAAACCACCTCACTGCACTAAGTTGGACGCACGATGATGTTGTGTACTAGTAGTACTAGTACATTTACGCGTCCTTTGGTTCAATGGACTTCCTGAATGCAAATAAGGCGGTTGTCTCGGCTTGCAGGCAGCACTTGCGTCTGGTGGTCTCCCTCAACGGTGTTCTCCGTCGAATGCACTTCGTCAAACCACAACGTTCGAGATATCGTTGACATCACCGCAATGCGGAAGGAAGTCAAATAGTTACTACCTCCATTTTTTGTACACAAGGCCAGTATATCAAAATTACAATTTGCAAAAGGCCACTAACACTAATCGAGGCAAATTGATGGGGTTCGCCTCGTACTAGCAACCAAGGACATTAATATACCCTTGCATGAATGCGGAAGTGAGAAGGTTGGTTTGCATGGCGCTGCATTAATCAAGCGATGAGGAGTGAGATGGCTAGATCTCTGGGATTTGGAGAAAAAAATACGCATTAATTGACACGTCAAACGGGGATTTGTATTGATTAATCCCACGAAGGAAAACCCCGCCTTTCTTTATTAACGCCAGTACTCCTAGTACGTACATACTTATCATGTTTGGGTCTAGGCCTTGCATTGCCATACTTCGCCACACATTTTTGCCAAGCTTGCCTAAAGTTTTCAAAATGAAAAGGAGGTACACTTGTGCACGGCTGTCGCGTTCACGCCGCACCCTCACACGGTTGCACCGCACCCTCACACAATCGCTCCTGCACGCCGCAAACCCAACCAAGGGAACGCACCCTCACTGACACGTGCTGGGAAAATATCCCATGATACAAACTATCACATGATACCATGATACCATGTCATAAAAATCAAATTTTCATCCTTCAAAAAATTCTAAGAAAAATTTTGAATGTTCACTAGACACATGTCTACTAGCCCTAAAAAATTCAAATTCAAATTCGAAATACACATTGAGAAATAAAAAAGACAAATTCAACATGAATAGTGTCACAAAAGACAAAACCAGAAATGTCACTATTCACATTTGGATTTATCTTTTTTGTTTCTCCATGTATATTTCGATTTTGGATCTGAAATTTTTATGGTTTGTAGGAACATGTCTTCTACACATTCATGATCTTTCTCGGAATTTTTTGAAATACCAAAAAATTGTGTTTTTAAACATGGTATCTTGTGATGGTTGGTATCATGTAATATCTTCCCGATACGTGCTACCGCATGTGAACAAACCAAACTCAGCCATCCTACCACTGACACATAATTTTCGTTCATACTGTATGTTTATCCAACCGCATGTTGGGGAGGATTCGTACGGCCCGTGCGGTGGTCTGATGGGTAAGAAGAAGAGGTTAGGAAGAAGGGTTAGGAGATGTAGGATATTCATCCAACAGCCTGAAATGGTAGACTGGACCAAATGATGAAATTCAGGCGACTTGCATAATAATATACGTTTTTACACAGCAAAAGATCCCTAAAAATAACAACATAAAGAAAAACTATCACTGCTCGTGGAACGAGATGGCCTCGTCGTCTTTGGCTGGCGGCGTGAACCAGCCGTAGCTGCCGACGTGTGTCTCCGCACCGTGGTTGTCCTCGGCCTCCAGCTACTCGTTCATACGGAGCGTGCGGGTGCTTTGCACAGACGAGAGCACTGCCCGGTTCAAGTCGAGGACGTCTGGTTCCGCCTGCAGGAGGGCCTCGATGGCAGCGGCATCCGCGTGCTCCGCGTCGAGTTGAGCCTCGCCACTCGGTTCCGCTTGCAGGAGGGCCTTGATGGCAGCGGCATCCGCGTGCTCCGTGTCGAGTTGAGCCTCCGCCGCCCAGTTCAAGTTGAGGACGTCCGGTTCCGCCTGTAGGAGGGCCTCGATGGCAGCGGCATCCGCGCGCTCCGCCTCAAGTTTAGCCTCCGCCGCCCGATTCACATCCACGACAACCGGTTCCGCCTGCAGGAGAGCCTCGATGGTAGCGGCATGCATGTGCTCTGCGTCGAGTTGAGCCTCTGCCTCCCGGTCCTCCTTTAGTATCGCCAGGTTGAACCGTTGGTCCGCCTACACCATGGGGGACCCGGACGTCGGCACGAAGTCGACGTCCATCGTCTCATACCCATCAGGGGCCTTCTACGCCGCGACCTCCACCATGAACATTGGATCGGCTTCCTCCTCATCATAGCTTGGCTCCAGAGAACTCGGGATTGGCTCGCCGCAACGCGAGCTTGGGAATGGAGGTCTGTGGCGCCGACCGCCGGAGCGATTTCTGCGGCGCTCCGGCATCAGCATCTTGTAGTATGTGATCTTGCGGTGCACTATGGCTTCCCGATGAACTAGGGGACACTTGATGCGGGCTAGGGGATCGAAATGTGGGGGCTGGGCTGGAGAGGAGGTGTGATTTTGGGGCAGTGGCTGGCGTATGCTGAGCAGCGAAGGTTCTGGTGTGAATAGTGGTTCCGGTGACGACCGGTCAATCGGTTTTGACTGTACATCGCTCTTGTCGCATTCGCGTTGCATCCCAGCATGCTGGACCCTCCATGTCGCTCATCGAATGGAACGCGCTTCGTCTTGTGTTTTCGCTCGCTTGTGGGACCACAGTTGAGAACAAACCGACGTCCCTCCCCCTCCCCCGCCCGCGTTATTTATACTACCACTCCCTCCGTTTTATGTGGAGTAAATAAAAACAGAGGGAGTATACTACGGATGAGGATCCCCTGACGTGGTCGAACCCATTGAATAACTGACATGCGGGGCCTAGCAAGCATGGGGTCTGCTAGTAAGTGAACGAAAGGGAGGGTAAGGCAGAGATACCTACGTCAGAGGATCCACTTCCACTACTACTCCCTCCTTCCATCTACAGGGCCTAATGCGTTTTTCGAGGCTAACTTTAACCAAATGTTAGAGTAATAATATATGACATGCAACTTACACAAAGCATACAGTCAAATTTGTATGTGAAAGGAGCTTCCAATGATATAATTTTCACATTATACATCTCATGTACTATTAATCTTGTCACTAGTCAAAGGCCGTTTTGAAAAAAATACATTAGAGCATGGTTAATAATATAGCCAGCCGATGGCTATAAGGAACTGCCATGTCTAGCCATCATCTATATGCACTCGTACAGTAGTGTGGGCTATTTCCCGCACAAAAATATATAAGGTTGGCTATTGTATTAGTACTTTTTTCCATCTCCTAACTAGGAATGCGTATATAGCTAGGCTCTTGCATGAGGGCCCACTCCCTTTACTTTTTCACATATCTCTCCTCCACATAGGCCCTATATAAATGGAAGGAGGGAGTACTATGAGCACTGCATACTCTTTTTATAGGAACGAAGACGCTAGAGGTGTCCGGCTTTAAATTTATAAAGCCCACAACTTAGGTAGCGTTTACAGACGGGTCTAGGACAAATGGAACAAGCACGGAGGCTCAGGCCACGCTGGCGCGAAAGCACAGTAAGTTAACGGCAGGCCATAGGCCAAAGGCAGTCACACCGAGTATATTACAGGCCGAAGGCCAAGAGCTTAGAGCACGCAGGCTCGCTCACGAGACAAAAGGAACCACTTCACGTCGTAGAAGTGGCGGACGGCTCCCTAGCCAAAACGTAGACTTGGCGAAGACGATCTTGAGCTTGCTTCATCCTCTCAGCATCCTTCCGCTTCGCCAACGGACTCCACTTCTGCAGAAGAATGTTGCATTTGTAAAGAATATTAGCAGGGTGTGATGGGAAGATTCCCTCGATGGCAAGTTTGTTCCTGGTAAGCCACATAGCCCAGGCTAAGGCGCCTAGGCAGCTCCAAAGCATGCGCTTACTGCCACCAGTCATCGAAGCAACTATGGCCGCAAGGTCGGCGGCCGAGTGCGGGTCCCAAGTGGTGTTGGTGGCTTCTCGGACTACACTCCAGGCAAAACGTGCTAGAGGGCAGCAGAAGAACACATGGTTCGCATCTTCCATGGTGTTGCATATGGCACATAAACCGGAAGACGGGCCTTTGCGTTTAGCAACATTAGCAGATGTGGGAAGTCTATTGCGGAATAGTTGCCAAAAGAACACCTTGCCTTAAGCGGAATACGTGTGTTCCACATGCCCGTCGGCATCGGGAAGGCCGGCCCCTGGCCCTGGCATAGCCTACGGTATAGTGACTTGACCGTGAACTTTCCGGACGGGGTGAGAGCCCAGGTGACCGTGTCAACGGAAGTGGACAACATCACCGATTGTATCAGGCCAAGCAGCTCCTCTAAATGTGCTTGTTCAGGGCCCGTTAGCTCTCTACGGAAGTGGATCGCCGGAGGGTTGGAGGCAAGTGTCGTCGTGTCCGTCATCTCCGGGTTGACCGCCAGGACGTACAGGTCCTGAAATTGGGCCCAAAGGGGTCCGCTCCCAACCAAAGGTCAAGCCAAAAGCGGACCGAGCGGCCATTGCCAACAACGAACTTGGCGCCAAGGGCAAAGGCCGGATGCACCGCTTGTAGATCGTTTCAGAAGGGTGAGCCCCGCGCCCTTCCTTCGAAAAAGTTCCCATTCGGGATATATTTAGCGCGCAAAAGATCAACCCACATACCCGTCGCCCCCTGCGACAGCTTCCAAATCCATTTGCACATTAGTGCAATGTTTAGGATCCGTGTGTTTGTGATCCCTAGCCCCCCTAGGTCCTTGGGTCGATACACCGCATCCCATCTGACCATATGGTACTTGCACTTGGGTCCCGCCCCTTCCCAAAAGAATCGGGACCTGGGTGTGTCCATCTTGGCATGAACCCCTTCTGCCAGGAGGAACAACCCCATCGCGAACTGCGGCAGCGAGGATAGGCTCGCATTCGTGAGTACTAGATGAGCTGCAGAGGAGAGGAACTTCCCCCTCCACGGACAAACCCGCCCTCCCACCTTGGTCCAAAGCGGGGCCCAGCCATTAATCAAGATACGTTTGGCATCCAACGGGAGGCCAAGGTAGGTAAACGGGAGTTTGCCTAGTTTGCAATTGAGCTGGTCCGCGATTCGTCTACTTTCGGACGGATCGAGCCCCATGGGCATCACTTCGCATTTGTGGAAGTTGATCTTGAGCCCCGACATAAGTTCAAAGCTAATCTACAGAGCTTTGATCGTGGCCACACTGTGTAGGTCCGGTTGGAACAACAGAAGCGTGTCGTCCGCATATTGAAGATGCGAAATCCCCCCTGGGATGAGGTGTCCCAACACCCCTTTGATATGGCCTGCCTCCGTTGCTTTTCGTAGCAAGGCCGCTAGTGCATCTGCCACGAAGTTGAACAAGAGCGGTGACATGGGGTCACCCTGGCGTAAGCCACGCTTGTTCCTGAAGAAGTGCCCTACTTCTTCGTTCACCGAGACCGCAGTTTGGCCCCCCAAGACCAGCTGCATGACTCTGTGCACCCACACCGGCAAGAAGCCTCGTCTAGTGAGGATTTGTCTAAGGAAATCCTAGTTGACGCGGTCGTAAGCCTTTTCAAAGTCTAATTTTGGTAAAATCGCCGGCTCGTGCGTGCGTCTAAGTTCGTGGAGGGTCTCTTGCAATGCTAATGGTCCCTCCAAAATGTTTCTACCGCGGATGAAAGAAGATTGGGAACGGCTGATGGTGTGGTGGGCGATCGGAGTAAGCCGAGCGGCACACCCTTTGGCGCAGATCTTGAAAGGTACGTTAATAAGCGCTATTGGTCTATACTGGCGGATATTATCCGCACCCGACACCTTCGGGATTAGCGAAAGCACTCCGTAATTTAGCCTAGCAATGTCCACGAAGCCACGCATGAAGCCATCGCGAAGATGGGATCATGCAACAATGGCCAGAAGTGTTTAAACATCACCACCGGCCACCCGTCGGGCCCCGGGGCCATGTCTGTTTTCATGCTTTGGAGTGCAGCGTCAATCTCCTTGGGGAGAAACGCGAGCCCCAGCTCTTCGTTCTCTGACTCAAATACTTTTTGTGCTGGGAGCCAAACATCCTCGCGCAGCCTTGCGCGCCGAGGCTCGTCAGTCCCGGTCAGGCTGATGTAAAAGTCGTAGATGTGTTTGCAAATCTCCGATTGCTAGAGGAGGAGCCCCTGCTCCGTCTGTAGTCTAAGGATTAGGCATTTCCTGCGTCGGCCATTCGCGTACGTGTGGAAATAACCAGTGTTCGCATCGCCCTTGAGCGTCCACTTAAGGCCTCCTCTACGCCTCCAATATTCCTCCTCGGATCGAAGCGACGCCTCGACTTGCCCTTCTAAGGCATATCGATGCGCCCATTCTTGCTCCGAGAAAGGGCGCGAGTCTGCTTGAGTATCAAGGAGTGCAATCTCGTCGAGAAGTCTCACCCTCAATACTTTGTCGTCACGCCCCTGGTTCGCGCCCCATCCCTTGAGGCTTGCACGCAGGCATCCCCTGGCCGCTGTCCAAAACTCAATAGAGCCGTGCTGCTGGCCCGTGGCTTGAACACATCTCAGCCATCTTTCCCTAAAGATATTGTCGAAGTCAGGGACCTCGAACCATGCTATTTCGAAGAATAAACTATTGGGGATCGTAGCAAAAATTTAAAATTTTCTACGCATCACCAAGATCAATCTATGGAGTAATCTAGCAACGAGGGGAAGGAGAGTGCATCTACATGCCCTTGTAGATCGCTTAGCGGAAGCGTTCAAGTGAACGGGGTTGATGGAGTCGTACTCGTCGTGATCCAAATCACCGATGATCCTAGCGCCGAATGGACGGCACCTCCGCGTTCAACACACATAAGGAATGGAGACGTCTCCCACGCCTTGATCCAGCAAGGAGGAAGGAGAGGTTGAGGAAGAGAGTCCAACAACAGCACGACGGTGTGGTGGTGATGGAGTGGCAGTTCTCCAGCAGGGCTTCGCCAAGCTCACGCGGAGGAGGAGGAGAGGTATTGGAGGGGAGGGGCTGCGCCAGGTTCAAGGGTGTGGCCGCCCTCCCACCCCTCCACTATTTATAGTTGGGGAGAGAGGGGGGCCGGCCCCCTTAGATCCCATCTAGGGTTGGGGGCGGCGGCCAAGGGGGGAGGAGTGCCTCCCAAGTCAAGTGGAGGCCCTCCCTTTAGGGTTTCCCCTCTCCCATGCGCATGGGCCTTTGGGGGGCTGGTGCCCTTGGCCCATTAAGGTTCGGGCGCCCCCTTACAGCCCATGCTGTTGTATTGGACGTGGTGGAACATTTTCCGGACCTCCGGACCCCTTCGGAATCCTCTGGAACTTCTGGAAGCTTCCTGGTACAATACCGGAAAAAACCGAACTTTTCCCGGAACCCGAACAACAACTTTCCATATATAAATCTTTACCTCCGGACCATTCCGGAACTCCTCGTGACGTCCGGGATCTCATCCGGGACTCCGAACAACATTCGGTAATCACATACAAGTCTTCCTAATAACCCTAGCGTCATCGAACCTTAAGTGTGTAGACCCTACGGGTTCGGGAACCATGCAGACATGACCGAGACAACTCTCCAGCCAATAACCAACAACGGGATCTGGATACCCATGTTGGCTCCCACATGCTCCACAATGATCTCATCGGATGAACCACGATGTCGAGGATTCAATCAATCCCGTATTCAATTCCCTTTGTCCATCAGTATGATACTTGCTCGAGATTCGATCATCGGTATCCCGATACCTTGTTCAATCTCGTTACCGGCAAGTCTCTTTACTCGTTCCGTAACACATCATCCCGTGATCAACTCCTTGATCACATTGTGCACATTATGATGATGTCCTAACGAGTGGGCCCAGAGATACCTCTCCGTTTACACAGATTGACAAATCCCAGTCTCGATTCGTGCCAACTCAACAGACACTTTCGGAGATACCTGTAGTGAGCCTTTATAGCCACCCAGTTACGTTGTGACGTTTGGTACACCCAAAGCATTCCTACGGTATCCGGGAGTTGCACAATCTCATGGTCTAAGGAAATGATACATGACATTAGAAAAGCTTTAGCATACGAACTACACGATCTTGTGCTAGGCTTAGGATTGGGTCTTATCCATCACATCATTCTCCTAATGATGTGATCCCGTTATCAACGACATCCAATGTCCATGGTCAGGAAACCGTAACCATCTATTGATCAATGAGCTAGTCAACTAGAGGCTTACTAGGGACATGGTGTTGTCTATGTATCCACACATATATCTGACTTTCCTATCAATACAATTCTAGCATGGATAATAAACGATTATCATGAACAATGAAATATAATATAATAATAACTAATTTATTATTGCCTCTAGGGCATATTTCCAACAGTCTCCCACTTGCACTAGAGTCAATAATCTAGTTCACATCGCCATGTGATTAACACTCACAGGTCACATCGCCATGTGACCAACATCCAAGAGTCTACTAGACTCAATGATCTAGTTCACATCACTATGTGATAAACACTCAAAGAGTTATGGGTTTGATCATGTTATGCCTGTGAGAGAGGTTGTAGTCAACGGGTCTTGCCATATTCAGATCCCTATGTATTTTGAAAAACTTTATGTCATATCATAGATGCTGCTACCATGTTCCACTTGGAGCTATTCCAAATTGTTGCTCCATTATACGTATCCGGTATCTCTACTCAGAGCTATCCTGATAGGTGTTAAGCTTGCATCGACATAACTCTTTACGTCGAACTCTTTATCACCTCCATAACCGAGAAACATTTCCTTATTCCTCTAAGGATAATTTTGACCGCTATCTGGTGATCTACTCCTAGATCACCTTTGTACCCTCTTGCCAGACATGTGGCAAGGCACACATTAGGTGTGGTACTTCAGCATGCCATACGGTATAGAGCCTATGACAAAAGCATAGGGGACAACCTTCGTCCTTCCTCTTTCTTCTGCCATCGTCTAGCTTTGAGTCTTACTCAACTTCACACCTCACAACTCAGGTAAGAACCCCTTCTTTGACTGATCTATTTTGAACTCCTTCAAAAACATGTCAAGGTGTGCGTTCTTTGAAAGCACCATCAGGCGTCTTGATCTATCTCTATAGATCTTGATGCCCAATATGTAAGCAGATTTATCCAGGTCTTCCTTTGAAAAACACTCTTCAAACAACCGTTTATGCTTTCCAAAAATTCTACATTATTTCGGATCTACAATATGTCATCTACATATACTTATCAGAAATGTTGTAGTGCTCCCACTCACTTTCTTGTAAATACAAGTTTCTAGCAAACATTGTATAAACCTAAAAGCTTTGATCACTCCATCAAAACATATATTCCGATTCCGAGATGCTTGCTCTAGTCCATAGAAGGATTGCTGGAGCCAGCATACCTTTTAGCATCCTTAGATCGACAAAACCTTTTATTATACCACATACAACTTTTCTTACGAAAACTGGTAAGAAAACTTGTTTTGACATCCATCTGTAAGATTTCATAATCGAAAAATACAGCTAATGCTAACATGATTCCGACGAACTTAAGCATCGCTACGGGTGAGAAATTCTCATCGTAGTCAACTCCTTGAACTTGTGAAAAGACTCTTTCCCACAAGTAGAGCTTCATAGACGGTAACATTACCGCCCACGTCCGTCTTCTTCTTAAAGATCCATTTATCTCAATGGCTTGCCAATCAACGGGCAAGTCCACCAAAGTCCATACTTTGTTCTGATATATGGATCCTATCTCGGATTTCATGGCTTCTAACCATTTGTCGGAATACGGGCCCACCATCGCTTCTCCATAGCTCGTAGGTTCATTGTTGTCTAACAACATGATATCTAAGACAGGATTACCGTACCACTCAGGAGTAGTACATATCCTTGTCGACCTACAAGGTTCGATAGCAACTTGATCCGAAGCTTCATGATCACTATCATTAACTTCCTCTTCAACAGGCGTATGCGCCATAGAAAACATCTTTCTGTGTTGCATCACTCTCTGGTTGAAGTAAAGGTTCGACAACCTCATCAAGTTCTATCTTCCTCCCACTCAATTCTTTCGAGAGAAACTCCTTCTCGAGAAAGGACCCGTTCTGAGCGACAAACAATTTGCCCTCGGATCTGAGATAGAAGGTACACCCAACTGCCACCCTTGGGTATCCTATGAAGATGTGTTTGTCTGCTTTGGGTTCGAGCTTCTCCGGCTGAAGCCCTAAGCATCGCATCCCCAAACATTAAGAAACGACAACTTTGGTTTCTTGCCAAACCAATGTTCATATGACGTCGTCTCAACGGACTTAGATGGTGTCCTATCTAAAGTGAATGCAGCTGTCTCTAACGCATAACCTCAAATGAAAACGGTAGATTGGTAAGAGACATCATAGATCGCACCATATCTCATAGGGTTCGGTTACGACGTCCGGACACACCATTACCTTGTGGTGTTCCAGGTGGCTTCAACTGTGAAACAATTCCACAATGTCTTAAGTGATTGCCAAACTCATAACTCAGAAAATCCCCTTTTGATCAGATCATAGGAACATGATCTTATTGTTATGATGATTCTTAACTTCACTCTGAAATCGCTTGAACTTTTTAAACGTTTCAGACTTGTGCTTCATTAAGTAGATATACCTATATCTACCCAAATCGTCAGTGAAGATGAGAAAATAGAGATATCCACCGCATGCTTCAATTCTCATTGGATCACACGCATCAGCACGCATGATTTCCAACAAGTCACTTGCCTGTCTCATTGTACCTGAAAACGGGGTCTTAGTCATCCTGCCCATGAGGCATGGCTCGCATGTGTCAAGTGATTCAAAATCAAGTGACTCCAAACATCCATCGACATGGAGTTTCTTCATGCATCTTACGCCAATATGACCTAAGCGGCAGTGCCACGAGAAAGTGGTACTATCATTATTAACTCTACATCTTTTGGCATGAACATGTGTATTACCACGACCGAGATTCAATGAACCATTCACATAGGGTGCATGACCATGAAAGGTATCATTCATGTAAACAGAATAACCATTATTCTCTAACTTAAGTGAATGACCGTATTGCAATGAACATGATCTAATCATATTCATGCTCAACGTAGACACCTGATAACATTTATCTAGGTTCAATACTAATCCCGAAGGCAGATGGAGTGTGAGATGGTGATCTCATCAACTTTGGAAACACTTCCAACACACATCGTCACCTCACCCTTAGCCAGTCTCCATTTAGTCCATAGCTTTTGCTTCAAGTCACCAATAATAGCAACTGAACCGGTATCCAATACCCAGGTGCTACCAGGAGTACTAGTGAGGTACACATTAATAACACGTATATACTTTGAAGTTGCCAGCCTTCTAATCTACCATGCATTTGGGGTAATTCCGCTACCAGTGATCGTTCCCCATACAATAGAAGCACTCAGTCTCGGGTTTGGGTTCAACCTTGGGTTCCTTCACTGGAGCGGCAACTGGTTTGCCATCCATGAAGTTTCCCTTCTAGCCCTTGCCCTTCTTGAAACCAGTGGTCTTGTTAAACCATCAACACTTGATGCTCCTTCTTTGATTTCTACCTTTTGCGGTCTTAAGCACCGCGAACAGCTCCGGGATCAACTACATCCCTTGCATGTCATAGTTATCACGAAGATCTAGGAGCTTAGTGATAGTGGCTAGAGAACTCTATCAATCACTATCTTATCTGGAAGTTTAACTCCCACTTGATTTAAGTGATTGTAGCACCTAGACATTCTGAGCACATGCTTATTAGCTGACCTATTCTCCTCCATCTTCTTGGCAAAAGAACTTGTCAGGGGTCTCACACCTCTCAACACGGGCATGAGCCTGAAATCCCAATTTTAGCTCTTGGAACATCTCATATGTTCTATGGCATTCAAAACGTCATTGGAATCCCGATTCTAAGCCGTAAAGTATGGTGCACTAAACTACCATGTAGTCATCAGGATGTGTCTGTCAGGTGTTCACAACATCCACAGACGATGTTGTAGGGGTTTGCACATCGAGCGGTGCATCAAAGATGTAAGCCTTCTGTGTAGCAGTGAGGACACTCCTCGGACTACGGACCTAGTCCGCATCATTGCTTACAATATCTTTCAACTTAATCTTTCTCTAGGAACGTATTGAAACAGGGAGCTACAACGTGAGCTATTTATCTACAACATATTTGCAAAGACAATTTAGACTATGCTCATGATAATTGAGTTCGTCTAATCAAATTATTTAATGAACTCTCACTCAGATAGACATCCCTCTAGTCATCTAAGTGAAACATGATCCGAATCGACTAGGCCGTGTCCGATCATCACGTGAGACGGACTAGTCATCAACGGTGAACATCTCATGTTGATCGTATCTTCTATACGACTCATGTTCGATCTTTCGGTCTTCCGTGTTCCGAGGCCATGTCTGTACATGCTAGGCTCGTCAAGTCAACCTAAGTGTTTCGCATGTGTCCCGAGGCCATGTCTGTACATGCTAGGCTCATCAACACCCGTTGTATTCGAACGTTAGAATCTATCACACCCGATCATCACGTGGTGCTTCGAAACAACGAACCTTCGCAACGGTGCACAGTTAGGGGGAACACTTTTCTTGAAATTTTAGTGAGGGATCATCTTATTTATGCTACCGTCGTTCTAAGCAAATAAGATGTAAAACATGATAAACATCACATGCAATCAAATAGTGACATGATATGGCCAATATCATTTTGCTCCTTTTGATCTCCATCTTTGGGGCTCCATGATCATCATTGTCACCGGCATGACACCATGATCTCCATCATCATGATCTCCATCATCGTGTTTTCTTGAAGTTGTCTCGTCATCTATTACTTCTACTACTATGGATAACGCTTTAGCAATAAAGTAAAGTAATTACATGACGTTTATGTTGACACGCAGGTCATAAATAAATTAAGACAACTCCTATGGCTCCTGCCGCTTGTCATACTCATTGACATGCAAGTCGTGATTCCTATTACAAGAACATGATCAATCTCATACATCACATATATCATTCATCACATCCTTTTGGCCATATCACATCACAAGGCATATGCTGCAAAAACAAGTTAGATGTCCTCCAATTGTTGTGGCAAGTTTTTACGTGGATGCTATAGGTTTCTAGCAAGAACGTTTCTTACCTACGCCAAAACCACAACGTGATATGCCAATTTCTATTTACCCTTCATAAGGACCCTTTTCATCGAATCCGATCCGACTAAAGTGGGAGAGACAGACACCCGCTAGCCACCTTGTGCAACTAGTGCATGTCAGTCGGTGGAACCAGTCTAACGTAAGAGTACGTGTAAGGTCGGTCCGGGCCGCTTCATCCCACGATGCCACCGAATCAAGATAAGACTAGTAACGGCAAGTAAATTGACAATATCGACGCCCACAACTTCTTTGTGTTCTACTTGTGCATATAAACTACGCATAGACCTAGCTCATGATGCCACTTTTGGGGATCGTAGCAGAAATTTAAAATTTTCTATGCATCACCAAGATCAATCTATGGAGTAATCTAGCAACGAGGGGAAGGAGAGTGCATCTACATACCCTTGTAAATCGCTAAGCGGAAGCGTTCAAGTGAACGGGGTTGATGGAGTCGTACTCATCGTGATCCAAATCACCGATGATCCTAGCGCCGAACGGACGGCACCTCCGCGTTCAACACACATACGGAACGGAGACATCTCCCACGCCTTGATCCAGCAAGGAGAAAGGAGAGGTTGAGGAAGAGAGTCCAACAGCAGCACGACGGCGTGGTGGTGATGGAGTGGCAGTTCTCCAGCAGGGCTTCGCCAAGCTCACGCGGAGGAGGAGAGGTATTGGAGGGGAGGGGCTGCGCCAGGTTCAAGGGTGTGGCATCCCTCCCACCCCTCCACTATTTATAGGTGGGGAGAGAGGGGGCCCGGCCCCCTTAGATCCCATCTAGGGTTGGGGGCGGCGGCCAAGGGGGGAGGAGTGCCTCCCAAGTCAAGTGGAGGCCCTCCCCTTTAGGGTTTCCCCTCTCCCATGCGCATGGGCCTTGGGGGGCTGGTGCCCTTGGCCCATTAAGGTTAGGGCGCCCCCTTACAGCCCATGATGCTGTATGGACATGGTGGAACATTTTTCGGACCTCTGGACCCCTCCGGAATCCTCCGGAACCTTCCGGAAGCTTCCCGGTACAATACCGGAAAAAACCAAACTTTTCCCGGAACCCGAACAACAACTTTCCATATATAAATCTTTACCTCCGGACCATTCCGGAACTCCTCGTGACGTCCGGGATCTCATCCGGGGCTCCGAACAACATTTGGTAATCACATACAAGTCTTCCTAATAACCCTAGCGTCATCGAACCTTAAGTGTGTAGACCCTACGGGTTCAGGAACCATGCAGACATGACCGAGACAACTATCCGGCCAATAACCAACAGCGGGATCTGGATACCCATGTTGGCTCCCACATGTTCCATGATGATCTCATCGGATGAACCATGATGTCGAGGATTCAATCAATCCCGTATTCAATTCCCTTTGTCCATCAGTACGATACTTGCCCGGGATTCGATCGTTGGTATCCCGATACCTTGTTCAATCTCGTTACCGACAAGTCTCTTTACTCGTTCTGTAACACATCATCCCGTGATAAACTCCTTGATCACATTGTGCACATTATGATGATGTCCTACCGAGTGGGCCCAGAGATACCTCTCCGTTTACACGGAGTGACAAATCCCAGTCTTGATTCGTGCCAACCCAACAGACACTTTCGGAGATACCTGTAGTGAACCTTTATAGCCACCCAGTTACGTTGTGACGTTTGGTACACCCAAAGCATTCCTACGGTATCCTGGAGTTGCACAATCTCATGGTCTAAGGAAATGATACAGCTTTAGCATACGAACTACATGATCTTGTGCTAGGCTTAGGATTGGGTCTTGTCCATCACATCATTCTCCTAATGATGTGATCCCGTTATCAACGACATCCAATGTCCATGGTCAGGAAACCGTAACCATCTATTGATCAACGAGCTAGTCAACTAGAGGCTTACTAGGGACATGGTGTTGTCTATGTATCCACACATGTATCTGAGTTTCCTATCAATACAAATTTTAGCATGGATAATAAACAATTATCATGAAAAATGAAATATAATATAATAATAACTAATTTATTATTGCCTCTAGGGCATATTTCCAACAGAAACATGGGCTGCGACGTATCTTGTCTTCCCCTCAAGATAAGATGAGTGGAACGTGATCCGAGCCGATCCTTGTTTCCGCAAGGAGCGAGCATAATGGAAACACCACTTCCCATTCCGGAGACATGAAAGCACGATCCAAGACGGTTCGCACCGGGGCTTGTTGCTTGTTAGTCCAAGTGTACCTTGCCCCCGTCCTTGTCACTTCCCTAAGTACTCTACTACACATGTTATCAGTACTCCACTAGTACTATTGTTTTAACACCTTTAGCTAATTGATCTACGAATGGAGCGATTCAAGCTTATTTCTGTTAACCGAGATGCAAACGACTAACAAACTGGATTCGAAGTCACCTGTCGTAATAGTACATGCGGGTTCTCTATGTGGAGCCTTCAAATGCAATAGCTAGCTTCCCAACGGCCAATGCCACAGGCAAATCTCCATTTTCCAACTTATACAACTCTTTAGGGTCCAAATCTACTCGCGAGACAGGGAGCTTAAAAAAGTTACTATTGGACTGGCTATACGTGGCGAAATCCTAGTAGGAAGAGCATGCGCGAGAACAAGCACATTCACGTGGTTGAAAACAAATTGGAAACCATGTCTGTTTGAATACAAATCTAGGAGTACGTATGAATGTAACAAAATTGATTGGGCTTTGTTGAATGTTGATACTTTTTTCTGTAAGTTTGATCAAAGTAGAGATACTTTGACTACACATAAAACTTATATGTAAACTACTAGAAAGGATCGGAGGGAGTATATTGTACGTTCAAGAGCGAAACGAACATTGAATACCCTTTATATATGATTTGTGGATGTTATGATCACTGGTTCAAAATTTCGAATCTGCCTTACGTATCACACATGCACCCACTCGTTTTCTTTTGATTTCATCTCGGGGTCCGGAGATCGATTGAAAGAGGACTAGGGTGGGTACAATATGTTCGTTTTTCTTATGAACCTACAATATAGTCCCTCTGATCCCCATAGACACCTCCCGCAGGTCATTTCTTCATAGAAACAAACCAAACCTTTATCTCCTTACACGACATGCAAATTGACCTCTCAACATCAATCGATCTCGTCAAGATGTGTCGGGGCATGAACCGAATGGGATGTCAAAACTAAGATGGAAAGCGACACGTAGTGGAGGCAAAGTGAAACTTTAAACGAACCATTTGTTTGTATGCATGTCAGACAAATTACAACATTGGAAATACAAGCATGGTCTAGGACCACATGCGAGAGAAACGGCTCTACAGTACCGCCATTGTCCGATCCGAAGGTTTCCCTCGAAGCAACATGAGTGGGTCGACAATAGTTACACGATGATGCCTTCATCAAGGTAATGACACAAAACGCCACCATCGCCCGCCAACGCCTTGGTTTTCACCGGCAACTATGTCTCCCCAACTCACAGCCGGGACTAGATGACAGATCTTGAGATCCGACCATCCAGCCTCAGGTCGACTACCTTCGACGAAGGTGGTGGCCGCCACCACCACGTCCAGGGCTAGAGCCCCCGACATCCTCGTGTTGGAGGTCGAGCCCAGTGGCAGCATGCCATTGAGGGAACAAGGATGGTACACGACAGCAGCTTGTGCGACCCACCGAAGCCCATCTGGGATCAGATCGGGCACCCAAGCCGCCGCCCTGCATGCCGAAACTGGCCACCGCCGCCCCGCGCCACTGCCGTATGTCTGGCCGGCGTGGACCGCCGCTCCCTGATCAGATCTGGCCGGAGGAAGCGTCGTCGCCACCGCTGCAGCGCACATAGGCTTAGCCTGCGAGCCCCGTCGGCGGTGGTGGTGAAGGAAATATGCCCTAGAGGCAATAATAAAGTTATTATTTATTTCCTTATATCATGATAAATGTTTATTATTCATGCTAGAATTGTATTAACCGGAAACATAATACTTGTGTGAATACATAGACAAACAGAGTGTCACTAGTATGCCTCTACTTGACTAGCTCATTGATCAAAGATGGTCATGTTTCCTAGCCATTGACATGAGTTGTCATTTGATTAATGGGATCACATCATTAGGAGAATGATGTGATTGACCTGACCCATTCAGTTAGCTTAGCACTCGATCATTTAGTATGTTGCTATTGCTTTCTTCATGCCTTATACATGTTCCTATGACTATGAGATTATGCAACTCCCGTTTACCGGAGGAACACTTTGTGTTCTACCAAACGTCACAACGTAACTGGGTGATTATAAAGGTGCTCTACAGGTGTCTCCGAAGGTACATGTTGGGTTGGCGTATTTCGAGATTATGATTTGTCACTTCGATTGTCGGAGAGGTATCTCTGGGCCCACTCGGTAATGCACATCACTTAAGCCTTGCACGCATTGCAACTAATGAGTTAGTTGCGGCATGATATATTACAGAACGAGTAAAGAGACTTGCTGGTAATGAGATGGAATTAGGTATTGAGATACCGACGATCGAATCTCGAGCAAGTAACATACTGATGACAAAGGGAACAACGTATGTTGTTATGCGGTCTAACCGATTAAGATCTTCATAGAATATGTGGGAGCCAATATGAGCATCCAGGTTCCACTATTGTTTATTGGCCGGAGACATGTCTCGGTCATGTCTACATAGTTCTCGAACCCGTAGGGTCTACACGCTTAAAGTTACGATGACGGTTATATTATGAGTTTATGAGTTTTGATGTACCGAAGGTTGTTCGCGGTCCCGGAGTGAATCACGGACATGACGAGGAGTCTTGAAATGGTCGAGACATGAAGATTGATATATTGGACAACTATATTCAAACACCGGAATGGTTCCGGGGGTTATCGGATATATACCTTACCGGAACCCCCCGGAGGCTATTGGGCCTCATGGGCCCAATTGGTGGAAGAGGAGAGGCGGCCAAGGGGCAGCTGCGTGCCCCTCCCCCCCAAGTCTGAATTGGACAAAGAGGGGGGGGCGGCGCCCCCTTTCCTTTGACCCTCTCTCCTCCTTCCCCCTTCTCCTAATCCAACAAGGAAAGTGAGGGAGTCCTACTCCCAGTGGGAGTAGGACTCCTCCTGGCGCGCCTCCTCCTGGCCGGCCGCACCTCCCCCCTTGCTCCTTTATATACAGGGGCAGGGGGCACCCTAGAGACACAACAATTGATCGTTTGATCTTTTAGCCGTGTGCGGTGCCCCCCTCCACCATAGTCCACCTCGATAATACTGTAGCCGTGCTTAGGCGAAGCCCTGCGTCGGTAGAACATCATCATCGTCACCTCGCCATCGTGCTGACAAAACTCTCCCTCAACACTCAGCTGGATCGGAGTTCGCGGGACGTCATCAGGCTGAGCGTGTGCTGAACTCGGAGGTGCCGTGCGTTCGGTACTTGATTGGTCGGATCGTGAAGACATACAACTACATCAACCGCGTTGTGCTAACGCTTCCGCTTTTGGTCTACAAGGGTATGTGAACAAAACTCTCCCCTCTTGTTGCTATGCATCACCATGATCTTGCGTGTGCGTAGGATTTTTTTTGAAATTACTATGTTCCCCAACAGTGGCATCCGAGCCTGGTTTTATGCATAGATGTCATATGCACGAGTAGAACACAAGTGAGTTGTGGGTGATATAAGTCATACTGCTTACCAGCATGTCATACTTTGGTTCGGCGTTATTGTTGGATGAAGCAGCCCGGACCGACATTACGCGTACGCTTACGCGAGACTGGTTCTACCGACGTGCTTTGCACACAGGTGGCTGGGGTGTCAATTTCTCCAACTTTAGTTGAACCGAGTGTGGCTATGCCCGGTCCTTGCGAAGGTTAAAACAGCATCAACTTGACAAACTATCGTTGTGGTTTTGATGCGTAGGTAAGAACGGTTCTTTCTAAGCCCGTAGCAGCCACGTAAAACTTGTAACAACAAAGTAGAGGACGTCTAACTTGTTTTTGCAGGGCATGTTCTGATGTGATATGGTCAAGACATGACGCTAAATTTTATTGTATGAGATGATCATGTTTTGTAACCAAGTTATTGGCAACTGGCAGGAGCCATATGGTTGTCGCTTTATTGTATGCAATGCAATCGCCCTGTAATGCTTTACTTTATCACTTGACATAGCCACTGCCAAACCCTAGTCATTTCGGTCTCACCAATAGGAATCTCGGTCTCACCGAGATGGGATTGCAAACTCTTGGTTTTCCTTCGTAACGTTTCGGTCTAACCGAGATGAGCGATCGGTCCCATCGAGTTCGCAATGCAAACTCTCTGTTTCCCCTTCGTAACGTTTCGGTCCAACTGAGATGAGCGAATCGGTCCCATCGAGTTTGCCTGACCAACTCTCTGGTTAGCTTATTACCAAAATCGGTCCCACCGAGTTTGTGTAATCGGTCTCACTGAGATTACGTAATGCCCTAACCCTAATGAAATCGGTCCCACCGAGTTGACATGTCGGTCCCACCAAAAAGCCTAGCGGTCACATTATGAACTGAATCAGTCTGACCGAGTTTTCTAATTCGGTCCCACCGAGTTTGGTAAAATTGTGTGTAACAGTTAGTTTTTGTGTGGAGGCTATATATACCCCTCCACCCACTCTTCATTTGCGCAGAGATCCATCAGAACATGCCTACACTTCCAACATACATTTTCTGAGAGAGAACCACCTACACTTGTGTTGAGGTCAAGATATTCCATTCCAACCACATAAATCTTGATCTCTATCCTTCCCCAAGTTGCTTTCCACTCAAATCATCTTTCCACCAAATCCAATTCTATGAGAGAGAGTTGAGTGTTGGGGAGACTATCATTTGAAGCACAAGAGCAAGGAGTTCATCATCAACACACCATCTATTACCTTTTGGAGAGTGGTGTCTCCTAGATTGGTTAAGTGTCAATTGGGAGCCTCCGTCAAGATTGTGGCGTTGCATCTAGGAGATTGTACAGGCAAGGAGATCGCCTACTTCATGAAGCTCTACCCTAGTGAGGCAAGTCCTTCGTGGGCGATGGCCATGGTGGCATAGACAAGGTTGCTTCTTCGTGGACCCTTCGTGGGTGGAGCCCTCCGTTCACTCGCGCAACCGTTACCCTTCGTGGGTTGAAGTCTCCATCAGCATGGATGTACGATAGCACCACCTATTAGAACCACGGATAAAAAATCTCCGTGTCTACATTGTGTTTGCTCCCTCAAACTCCTCCCTTTACCTTCATATGCAATTGTTTTACATTTTACTGCTATACTCTTAGAATTGCATGTGTAGGTTGATTGCTTGACTTGTGCAAAGTTGCTAAAATCTGCCAAGACTTCAAAATTGGGAAAAGGCTAGATTTTTATTTGGTCAAGTAGTCTAATCACCCCCCTCTAGAAATACTTTCGATCCTACAGGTAGATTTCTCCATAGGACCACAGCTTGCCGTATGTCTTCTAGCAAAAGCTTCAGAGTGCTGGCTGTGGCATCGGAGGCTAGGGCATGCGGGCATGAGGAACTTGCACACTCTCGCGAAGAAGAAGCATGTCATTGGCATCAAGGGCATAAAGTTCAAGAAGGATCATCTGTGTGGTGCCTGTGAAGCTGGAAAGATTACTAGGCCAAGCATCCCTCGAAGACAATCATGACAACAACATGTCCCTTCGAGCTGCTTCACATGGAACTTATTTGTCCCTACTCATTTGTAAACGCCCACGATGCGGCTATATCTCCCACGTGTCGAAGCATGACTTAGAGGCATAACCGCATTGTAAGCAATGTCGCAAGTGGGGTAATCTTCACAACAACCCATGTAATGAATAAGGAAAAGAGGTACATAGTTGGCTTACACTCGCCACGTCATAGAATAACATAAATATCATTACATTGATCCAGATACAATCAAGGTCCGACTATGGACCAAAAATAAAGAATAACCCCAAATGCAACAAAGTCCCCGATCGACCCGAGGGCACCACTACTGATCGTCTGGAAAGGAAACGTAGTATCGTCCTAAGTCCTCATCGAACTCCCACTTGAGCTCAGTCGAATCTCCTGGAGCGATAGCATCGGTCCCCACATCTGGTTTTGGAAGTAATCTGTGAGTCACGGGGACCCAGCAATCTCACACCCTCGGGATCAAGACTATTGAAGCTTATAGGAAGGGTAAAAGGTATGAGGTGGAGCTACAGCAAGCACTAGCATATATGGTGGCTAACATACGCAAAAGAGAGCGAGAAGAGAAGGCAAAGGCACGGTCGAGAAACTATGATCAAGAAGTGATCCTAGAACAACCTACGTTCAAGCATAACAGGAGACCGTGTTCTCTTCCCGGACTCCATCGAAAAGAGACCATCACAGCCACACACTCAGTTGATTCATTTTAATTAAGTTAAGTTTCAGGTTTTCTACAACCGGACATTAACAAATTCCCATCTGCCCATAACCGGGCCACGGCTTTCGAAAGTTCAAACCCTGCAGGGGTGTCCCAACTTAGCCCATCACAAGCTCTCACGGCCAACGAAGGATATTCCTTCTCCAAGACAATCCGATCAGACTCGAATCCCGGTTACAAGACATCTCGACAATGGTAAACTAAACCAGCAAAGCCACCCGAATGTGCCGCACAAATCCCGATAGGAGCTGCACATATCTCGTTCTCAGGGCACATCGGATGAGCCAGACGTCGGGTAGCCAGCCCAGAGTTGCCCCTTGGTAGCCCCGGACATCGCTCAGGTTGGACAACACTTGAGAAGCACTGCCCGGGGGGGGGGGGGGTAACCTTGAGTCCGCGAAACCCAAGGGAAAAAGGCTAGGTGGGGAATGGTAAAACCAAGGTTGGGCCTTGCTGGAGGAGTTTTATTCAAGGCGAACTGTCAAGGGGTTCCCATTATAACCCAACTGTCGTGGGTCTGTCACGGCAGATGTCCTTGTGAAAGGACTTAGTCGTGGAGCCATCGCAACGGGTTAGCTTAAAGGGGTTAAACCGGATAAGGGGACACGTGAATTTATACTAGTTCGGCCCCTTCGATGAAGGTAAAAGCCTCCGTCTAGTTGCGATTGGAATTGCTAGGGTTTCGAAGGCCAGGGAGCGAGTCCGCTTTGTCTGGCTCTCGAGTTGTTGTTGTCTGTCTCTAAACCGTGGCTGGGTCGTCCCTTTATATACATAGGTTGATGCCCGCCGGGCTACAGAGTCCCGAAGCCGGTTTATAAACGTATCCGGTTCGGCCTCTCTCTTTCTATCTTACTATACAAGTTACATGACTAGGCCGATTTACATTTACAAACTATAACCCGCCTTTGGGCCTTCCGTAAAGCGCCATCATCTTTACATCTTCATGGGCTTCTAATCTTCAAAGAGTCAACCCGGCTACATAAGGCCGGTTTACGTCCAGTAGTAATATCCCCAACATTAGGCCCCAGATTGGTTTGAACTTGTTCATGTCAATCTTCCATACTTTAGAAAAAATCTTCTCTCTTATCTTCATTTTTTATCTTGTAAACCGCCGTGATGTCATACTTCAAAATTACGATAAACCGTCCTGACGTCATCCATCCGTTGATGTCGGAGATTTCCTTCATTTAATACATATCCAGTCATCGAGGCGACACCTTTATTAACTTATCCATTTTTTGGGCTCCTCGATTCCCGTACTTGCCATTTTTTCACTTTGCCTTATAAATAGGACCGAGGGGTCATTTTCACTGTTTCCCCCTGTGCCTTGTCGCGTCGTCTTCCTCGCGCCACTCAGCTTCTGGAACTCTGCCGCCACCGTCGACCGCCATCTCTGCTCCGACCTTGGCCGCTGCATCGCCCTGAACGCACCAGAAAACTGCGGTGCCCTTTCGTTTCCTCACCAGCTCCGGTAAGTTCTCTGCTTTTTTCACCATAGATCTTTTCTAGGGTTTCGACATTCTTCGCAGTTCTTCCGAAGTTCATCAGTGCTATTCTTCCATGTTCTTCCTTTAATAGATGGACACTTCATGCTTGATGCATCTCTTGCCGTAGCTTACCTACCATGGTCATCACAAATCCTTATGCGCAAAGAACTGATCTGTCTGTCAAAAATTGCTTCAATTCTGTACCCCTTCAAGATCGAATTATTTTTGCTTTTCTGTCTTATCTCTAGATACGAAAGTTTTATACATCACTGTGAGATCTGTTTCTCCTCGTACCAATATAAGCGATTTGACATTGGATAAATAGTCTATGCTATTAGCCCTCTGATAAACCGGAAGACCATGTTACCTTCACAATTATGCTCCGGTTTAACAGTGTCTGATCAATCTTGTGCTAGCATTACCTTTCTTTCTCATTATACTAGTCTCCGGGTTGTACCATTTATTATATCAGTACGTTTCTTACTCCCTTCTCTCTTGTGTATGATCATGCATAGTTTATAAACCGGCCTTTCATTTTCAGTTTGTTCGCCTTGCAATGGCCAAACAATTCACTGCCTGCAACTGGGCTCGTTCCCGGGTTACTGAGGATCAATTGAATGAGATGGTTAGCATCGGCTCTCTGCCTAAGAAAACTGAGATCAAATGGCGAGTTCCATTAACAGAGAATCCTCCAACCCCAAGACAAGGCGAGGTGTTAATCTTTGTTGACCATATAGGCCGTGGTTTCAAACCGCCAGGGTCAAAATTTTATGGAGATGTACTTGCCAGCTTCCAATTGCATCCACAAGTTATTGGTCCCAACTCAGTCTCCAACTTATGTAATTTCCAAGTCTTCTGTGAAGCCTATTTACAAGAAGAACCAACTGCAGAATTGTTCCGGGATTTCTTTCACTTAAACCAGCGCACAGAGTTTGTGAATGGCCCGAACACAGAGCTTGGTGGTGTCTCGATTCAAAAGCAGAAAGAAGTGGAATTTCCTTATGCCAAACACCATAGCCACCCAAAGGAATGGAACCAAACATGGTTCTATTGCAGAGACACTTCGCCTGAGGATGAAAATCCCCTCCCCGGCTTCCATGATCATAGATTATCCAATACTCACCCAATGCCACAACGCCTGAGCTCTTCAGAAAGGGAAAAATATGCTCCTCAAATCGCCAAGCTCCAGGCCTTTATGGCAAACGGTTTAACAGGTATGGATTTTGTACGCTGTTGGATATCCTGGAGTATCTTGCCGCTAAGCCGGCGTCCCGGTTTAATGTGCGAATATACCGGTGAAGTTGACGATCCTCAATGCCACTGCAACATCCACTTATCTGATGAAGAAGTTACTGAAGGTGTAAAGAAAATTCTGAATGAATCGGAACTGGTCTGTAGTCAAACCGGTCTGAATCCCTTCTACACCAAGATCAAACCGCCTGCTGTAAGCATTACACTTCCTCTTTATCTCTAATATCTATGACTTATACAAGCTGTAACCCTTCTTCTTTATATGTATAGGGTGATGACCCTTTCTGGAAACGAAAATCCATAGAGAAAGCGGCAAAGCCAACTGGAGATAAAGCGGTCAAACCACCCCGCCCGAAGACCAAAGCCGTAAAACGAACGTCGAAGCGGAAAACGGCTGACCGGATCACTATGGAACTTGATGATGATAGGGATGACCCAGAAGTTGAGGTAGAACTTGACTCACATGGCTCTCTTTTTATGCATCTTGTTAACAATGATCTTCCTCAGGAGGAGGCAGAAGCTAGTCAGGCTGAGGACGTAGAGGTAATTACCCTTTCCTCCAGTTCAGACTCTATGCCAACACAAAAAACTCGCCAAACAATCCGGAAAGTAAGCTTTTCTCATCCTCTTGCTCACTTGGATCCAACATTTATTTTGAAGACTCAACAGCATGAAGCTCGCTGGACAACCCGGCACAGTGGCCAACAGGTCACCTCTACCGGTTTACTTGATACTCCGGTTCGGAAGCGCCGGTCTGAGGTCTCTCCTACTTCTGACCATTCTTACCCCAAGGCAGGTTATTTCAGACAGCCTCTTAATCCGTCCGATTCAAATTATCAGGTGACACCTCCTTCCTCTTCTGGTGAATCGACAGCAACTCAACTCCCCCCTTTGAAAACTGTGGCTGGGTGAGTTACAAAAAACCTTTCCTTTCAATGCGCCCTACATCTTTTGAACAGGACATTAATCCATTTTTATTCTGTTTGCAGGGCCAAAGCTAGACCCAGCAAGAAAGCTCGGGTCACCAATCCGCCAGAAGACCCTGTTGCCGAAGAAGAAGAAGAAGAACCAAGAGGTGAACCGGAGCAAACAGGTGAACCGGAAGGCCTCCATCCTGAAACAACTTTTGATGATCCGCCCCTTGACGGCCAACATACTGACGAACCAACAGATGTTGAGCCTGCCGCCCCTGATACTGAACCGGCAGAACCAAACCGGGCTAATCCAATGAAAGACACTGAAATTCCATCATCATCCGCCCAAAATCCTGAAGGCCAAGGTGATGGCGTTATTATTACTGGAGCAGGCCACAGCATAGTGCCAAAGAAGAGCAAATTGTCAGGGATAAAGGTAAATGGAGCAGTGACTTATCAAACTATGCTCATCTTAACGCTGATGAGCTTCATTCCGGTTTCTTGAAGCGTCTGCACTCAAACCGGGATTATGAAGCCGGTTTGGTGAATTTGATGAAAGAAGGATATGAGGTAAATTCTTCTCCCTTACACATTGATTTATAGCTGAAATACTATTCCAAGTAGTCCCCTAGAGCCGTTTTATGATTGTCAATCATAAACCGGGTCTTTGTAACACATTAAGCATCGCATCATTAATCCTTGCCAAGGCGTGTCTTCAATCATAGATAAGACTCATGTTTGAAAAATTAGATAATGTTCTGTAGCATAGCCCCCAAAGGCCGGTTTAACTTGGCAAGTTAATCCGGTTTTTAATCCACACTGCCGGTTTAGAACAAACGTACATTAGCCCCCAAGTGTCAAGGATAATGCTTGCATTGTTCTGGAGACTTGCATAGAAGGTAGTATTTGAGAGCAAATAAGCATTAGCCCCCAAGTATGAAGTGGATAACTTGTTATATGCTTTATACTTAGTGCATATATGTGTTGTTTTGTTGAAGATACCTTCAATGTTGCAGGCTGAACTGAGAAGCAAAGATGCCCAAAACTCTGACTTGCAAGAAAATGTGCAGTCGCAACAAGCCGAAGCTGCAAAAGCCAAAGAGGAGCTGACCCAGGCCTTGGCCGGAATGGAAAAATTGAAAGAATCCTTCAATCAAGATCGTGCTGCATGGGAAACCGAAAAAGCCGGTTTGACCAAAAGAGCTGTAGATGCCGAGGAAGCCCTGAAACCGGTGGTTGAAGAACTAGCCGGTTTGAAGCGCCAAATCAACGCTATGACGTCTGCTATCTTTGGTAAGTATCTGCTTATGTATGTTGCATCAGTCAGTGAATCTTAAAACTGACCAAAATGTTGATAAAATCTTTGGCAGGAACTCGGATCACTCATCTTGGTGCAGATATGCGGATGAAGCTCAAAGCGGCATATACATTGGTTGAGCAGCTATACTCTGGATCTCAACGAGCCATTAGTACAGCAGCTTATAACAAACCGGCGCCAACGTTGATTAAGGAGACCCTTAAGAAGCTGGGCATGTTACCAACGCGTATTGCCGAGTTGAAAAGAGCCGCTGCAAGAGCCGGAGCATTAACTGCCCTTATTCGAGCCAAGGCCTGGATTCCAGATCTTGAAGCGGAGGATATCATTAAAGGGTATCCAGGCGTTAAAGAAGATGGTTCAAACTTTGACAATGATGATCTTCGGCGGTTGACCAAACAGATGAGACCAGCGGCCAGCAAATTGGCTGAGGACACCGATTTGTCCCATTTTCAACTGTTTTATGATGCAGAAGGGAAAAGACAGCCGGCCGAGATCCATGAAGTCGAAGAACTTGTGCCTCCGATTCGTAAGCACACTTATGCCCCTGATATTAACCCTTCTGATCTTATCCATGTGGAAGCAGTGTTCCAAGCTTTAACCGGAATCGATTGGTCAACGGCTAATTTCCAGTGGCTGGGGAGGGATGAAAAAGTGCCTACACCAACTGATCCGCAACCGTCAAACCGTCATGATGAAGAATCCTGATCCGGTCGCCGGTTTATATGGCTACTGTGAAAAACAATGGCACCGTTGAGCCGCTTTAAAGCTTCATGTAATAGGATAGCTAAAACTTTGTTTATCTGCCATGCCATCGAGCATGTTTCATAACGCTTTGTGACAATCTGTGCCGTCCTTCAGGATATATTTTATGCATAGCCTATGATGACTTGCCTTCCTGGGTCCAAAAAACTTAAAAGTGTCTAGTGGTTTACCGCTAAACATGTCATAATATCCAAGAAGTATATAGTATTTTCAGCTGAATAATCAAGTGTTTGTACAAAAAACAATGTACAGAACATACCTCATTGATTGACCAAACGTGTATACAGCAAAGGTGTTTAACACCAACCCGATACGTTTGATAATTGCATCTTCATAATGCTGGTCTATCTATTAAACCGGACCGGTATAACTACCGGATTTTCTTTATAACACTGGTGATTTAATCAAACCAGACCAGGTCAATGACCATCGTTTATAATTGATCATGTGCCAACAACTGGTGGTTGGAAAGCAAGCCGGGTCAAGGACGCCGGTTTATCAAAAAATACTTATGATTGTCAACAAACAAAATTCAAATAGGAAAATATGCGAGGCTTTTTACGAGCTGCCAGGCTCCAAATTGAGGCTTTTCATGGGCTGTCAGGCCTCTGAGTTAAACCATTTAACAAAGCCTTTTAAGATGGGCCTCCAATTAACCAATCACCGTTTTAACTATGACAAGTTCAGGGTTTGTAAAAGATTGACTTGTCAAACGTTCGATGGGTCATGCCAGGATTACCTGGATAGGAGTGGCTTACTTGATGAAGGCAGGTTAACCCGGGGTTTTAGGTGAATACACCAGGCTTCCAAGCCGTGGCTTGATAGCCAGCTACAAGGGTCCTTTCAAACTCTTTGTTGGTTTGCAAAAAAGAGCCCCCAAGTAACTTTGTGAGCGATGCTCAGCGTGTGCCTATGTTTGAGTTTGTACTGTGTACAATACTCTCTTTGGCTCCACAGATTTTTCCTTGTGCGGCTGAAATGCCTATCAAGAGGTGTAGCTATGGTTCAAGCATGACCAACCCCGCTAGTGATTTTCTTTATCTTTATGCAGCTGCTAAAGCCGGTTTAACAAAGGCTCCGCTTTGACCGTTAACTTGGAAAAGCACACACATGATATAAGAAAGAACAGATACCCCGCTTATAATGGAGGCTCCGGTTTATTATATGGTATATACACTGTCATAAATATGTACAGGTGAAGAGCCTATGGCTTCAAGTATAGTAAGGCGGAAGGAGAGCTATGTTCCATGGCCGCTTTGTCTCCTCCTCCGATTGACGTGAGTCTTCATGCTCTCGAACATCAATGAGGTAGTAGGATCCGTTGTGCAGATTTTTGCTGACCACAAAGGGTCCTTCCCAAGGGGGGATAACTTGTGCATATCAGTCTGATCCTGGATGAGCCGGAGCACCAAGTCACCTTCTTGAAAGGTTCAGGTTTTAACCCGGCAGCTGTGATAACGTCGAAGATCTTGTTGATAAATTGCCGAACGCGCAGCTGCAAGATCCCGCTCTTCATCCAACAGGTCCAGAGAATCCTAATGTGCCTTCTCATTATCAGCTTCAACATAAGCTGCCACACGGGGCGAATCGTGACGGATGTCACTAGGAAGAACCGCCTCTGCTCCATAAACCATGAAGAAAGGCGTGTAACCCATAGACCTATTGGGTGTGGTGTTGATGCTCCATAACACAGAAGGTAGCTCCTGGACCCAACAACCCGGCGTCCGCTTTAATGGAACCATAAGCCTTGGTTTGATACCCCGTAGAATTTCTTGATTCGCCCTTTCCGCTTGACAATTAGATTGGGGGTGAGCCACTGATGCTAGATCAAGCCGGATGTGCTCACGTTGACAGAATTCCTCCATCTCTCCTTTTGACAAGTTAGTGCCATTATCTGTTATAATGCTATGTGGAAAGCCAAACCGGAATATCACCTTTTTGATGAATTGAACCGCCGTGGCTGCATCACACTTGCTGACTGGCTCTGCCTCTACCCATTTAGTGAATTTACCAACTGCTACTAACAGATGGGTCTTCTTGTCCTTGGAGCGCTTGAAGGGCCCAACCATATCCAGCCCCCAAGTGGCAAACAGCCACGTAATTGGAATCATCCGCAATTCTTGAGCCGGAACGTGCGCACGGCGGGAAAACTTTTGACATCCATCACATCTTTTGACTAAATCCTCCGCATCAGCATGCACCGTCAACCAGTAAAAACCGTGGCGAAAGGCTTTAGCAACCAACGACTTTGAACCGGCATGGTGACCGCAATCCCCTTCGTGAATTTCTCGCAAAATCTCATAACCTTCTTGAGGAGAAACACATCGTTGAATTGCTCCTGAAACACTGTAACGATGTAACTCCCTATTGAGTATGGTCATGGACTTGGAACGCCGGATTATCTGTCGAGCCAACATTTCCTTAGCTAGTAACTCACCCCGGCTCATGTAATCCAGATATGGGATCGTCCAATCCGGTATGGCATGCAGAGCTGCCACCAACTGAGCCTCCGGATCAGGAATATCCAAATCTTCTTCGGTTGGTATTTTGACTGACGGATTGTGCAATACATGAAGAAAGACATTGGGCGGAACCGGTTTACGTTGGGAACCAAGATGACTTAAAGCGTCCGCCGCTTCATTCTTCCGCCAGTCTATCTGGTCCACCTGATAACCTTTAAAGTGACCAGCCACTGCGTCCACCTCTCGCCGATATGCAGCCGTGAGTGGGTCCTTAGAATCCCAAGTGCCAGACACTTGCTGAGCCACTAGATCTGAATCGCCGAAGCACTTAACCCGGCTCAAATTCATCTCTTTAGCCATCCGAAGACCCTGGAGTAAAGCCTCATATTCAGTTGCATTGTTAGTACAAGAGAACATTAAACGAAGGACATAACAAAACTTATCACCTCGTGGGGAAGTTAATACGACTCCAGCCCCCGAACCCTCTAGCTGTCTGGACCCATCAAAATGAATAGTCCAATATGTATTATCTGTTTTCTCCTCAGGTGCCTGTAACTCCGTCCAATCGTTGATGAAATAGATGAGTGCCTGGGACTTGATCGTCGTGTGGGGTATATATTTGAGCCCGTGGGGTCCAAGCTCAATGGCCCACTTGGCAATCCGGCCAGTTGCCTCTCTGTTTTGAATGATGTCGCCCAGCGGAGCTGAACTGACTACTGTGATAGGATGGCCCTGAAAATAGTGTTTGAGCTTCCGGCTTGCCATAAACACCCCATACACCAGTTTCTGCCAATGCGGATACCTCTGCTTTGACTCAATGAGCACCTCACTGATATAATAAACCGGCCGTTGAACCGGATACTTTTTGCCAGGCTCCTTGCGCTCTACCACAATGGCTATGCTGACAGCCCGGGCATTAGCATCCACATATAATAATAATGGCTCTTTATCGATCGGTGCTGCCAGCATGGGCAGTTCCATGAGCTGTTTCTTCAGATCTTCAAACGCCTTATCAGCTGCTTCACTCCAGACAAAGTTATCCGTTTTCTTGAGCATCTGATATAAGGGGATGGCCTTCTCTCCAAGGCGGCTGATAAACTGGCTCAAGGCTGTAATCTGGCCGGCCAGACATTGCACATCGTTAATACACGCCGGTTTAGCCAAGGACGTAATCGCTGCAATCTTTTCCGGATTAGCCTCAATGCCTCTGTTTGAAACCAGAAAGCCTAAGAGCTTGCCTGCCGGGACACCGAAAACACACTTCTCCAGATTGAGCATCATCTTCTAAACCCGGAGATTGTTAAAAGTTTCCCGTAGATCATCTATCAAAGTCTCCTCCTTTCTGGATTTGACCACAATATCATCTACATACGCATGGACATTGCGCCCAATTTTCTTATGAAGGCAATTCTGAACACATCGCTGGTAAGTTGCCTGGGCACTTTTGAGTCCAAAGGGCATGGAAACATAGCAGAAGGCTCCAAAGGGAGTTATAATGGCTGTCTTCTCCTGTTCCTTAACTGCCATTTTGATCTAATGATAACCAGAGTAAGCATCCAAAAAACACAAACGGTCACAACCCGCCGTGGCATCAATTATCTGATCAATGCGAGGGAGAGCAAAGGGGTCTGCAGGGCAAGCCTTGTTTAAATCTGTGTAGTCCACACACATGCGCCAAGTGCTGTTTTTCTTAAGAACCAGCACCGGATTGGCTAACCACTCTGGATGAAAAACTTCAACAATAAACCCAACAGCCAACAAATGGGCGACCTCTTCACCTCTTCACCTATAGCCTTGCGCCTTTCCTCGTTGAAGTGGCGGAGGAACTGTCGGACCGGTTTGAATTTTGGATCAATGTTGAGTGTGTGCTCAACGAGTTCTCTCGGTACACCTGGCATGTTAGAAGGTTTCCATGCAAAGATGTCCCGATTCTCATGGATGAACTCGATGAGCGTGCTTTCCTATTTGGGATCCAGGTTAGCGCTGATGCTGAACTGTTTGGATGAATCGCCAGGGACAAAGTCAACCATCTTAGTGTCTGTAGCTGATTTGAACTTCAATGCTAGATCATGTTCCGTGGTTGGTTTTTTTAAGGAGGTCATGTCTGCCGGATCAACTTGCTCCTTATAGAATTTTAACTCCTCCGTGGCACAAACCGACTCAGCATAAGCCGCATCGCCTTCTTCACACTCCAAAGCAATCTTTCTACTTCCATGTACTGTGATAGTCCCCTTATGACCTAGCATTTTAAGCTGTAGGTAAACATAACATGGCCTTGCCATAAACTTAGCATAAACCGGCCGCCCAAACAAGGCGTGGTACGGACTTTTGATCTTCACCACCTCAAATGTCAATGTTTCTGACCTTGAATCGTAGTCATCTCCAAAAGCTACCTCCAAAGCTATCTTACCAACAGGATATGCAGACTTACCAGGCACCATACCATGAAATACCATATTCGACGGCTTAAGATCCTTATCTGTCAACCCCATACGGCGGAATGTATCATAATACAAAATATTGATACTACTTCCCCCATCCATGAGCACTTTAGTGAACTTGTATCCCCCAACTTGAGGGGCTACCACCAAGGCCAAATGACCTGGATTATCAACCCGGGGCGGGTGATCCCCTCTGCTCCACAAAATAGGTTGCTCCGACCAGCGTAAATACTAAGGTACTACCGGCTCAACAGAGTTGACTACCCTTTTGTGAAGCTTCTGATCACGTTTGCACAAACTAGTAGTGAAGACATGATATTGCCCGTTGTTCAGCTGTTTGGGATTGCTCTGATAACCCGACTGCTGCTACTGCTGACTCCCCTGATGGTTGTAACCTCCCTGGTTGCCTTGGTGTCCTTGATTGACGTGTCCGGTTTGATTGCCTGGAAACCCTGAACCGGAACCACCGCCTCCGTAACCCGACCTGTGGAAACCTCCTCCTGAACCGCCGGGCAGGCCGTTGTCATATTGGAACATATTGGAATTCTTGAAATCCGGCATGATATAACAATCTTTCCAGAGATGTGATGCCGGTTTCTCCTTCGATCCATGCTTTGGACAGGGCTGATTTAACAAACGCTCCAAATTGTTGCCTGGACCTCCACCCCTCTAGGGCTGCTTGCCTTTACGGCGCTGGCCATTCTCCCGAGCATTGGTATTTGCGACAAAGTCCAAACCACTGTCGGCCTTGCGCTTACCAGCGTTTCCATGGCCTGCCGGATTGTGTTGTTGGCCTTTGGCATTGCCGGTCTTCTTACCCTTCTCCGGTTTGTCTTCCTCTGAATCCGGATCCTTGGTATTATCTGAATCGGCGTATTTAATCAAAGCAGCCATGAGTGTTGACATATTGTTGTAGTGACGTTTGAGCCTTCCCAACTTCTGTTTCAACGGTTTGAAACGGCAATTACCCTCTAACGTTAGCACTGCGGTGTTTGCGTTGATATGATCTGATGAATGCAAAATCGCCGAGACCCGTTTGACCCAATGGGTCGTGGACTCCCCTTCGTCTTGGACACAAGCGGCCAGATCTACAATTGACATTGGCTGGTTACACGTATCCTTGAAGTTCTGGATAAACCGGTGCTTCAGTTCGGCCCATGATCCAATAGAGTTGGTCGGCAAGCTCTTCAACCAAGTGCGAGTTGTTCCTTCCAACATCATGGTGAAGTATTTAGCACACACCGCCTCATCCACATCTAACATCTCCATTGCCATCTCATAGCTCTCCACCCACGCCTCTGGCTGCAAATCAACGGTATAATTTGGTACCTTACGAGGTCCCTTGAAATCCTTGGGTAGTCGCACATTACGCAAAGCAGGACTTAAACACGGCACCCCTAAGGAACTGAACATCGCCCCTGGCTCCACGGAGGCGGTGGGGTGAACTGGAGTATGCTATCGTGCCTCGTGTCGAGCTGTCAACTCGGCCTCTCGACGTGCGCGACCATGGTCCACAACATCTTGCGCATTAGCACCTCCCCCAGCCGGGTTGTTCCCTCGTGGAGAATTTCGGCGGCGTGCACTACTAGACACGGCCGGTTCATCTTCCATGTGTCTGCTATAACTCCGGCTTGGACGGGGAGTGGAATGAATCCTCTCGCGGCTGTGTGAATATGCTTACTGTTGATTTAGTGCTGTCTGAAGGAGATCCCTGGCCCGACGTGCTTCCACTGCAACTAGTGACTCGCCGTCGGTTGGGAGGGCCGCCAGGCGTGAAGCGGCGGCCACAATGTTGTCCAATGGGTTTGTCACGGTAGATGTCCTTGTGAAAGGACTTAGTCGTGGAGCCATCGCAATGGGTTGGAATAATGCCCGGGCGGCGTTGACGATACAACGTTGTTCTGGCGAGGCAGGTCCGTTGTGCGCGGCTGAACCGGCGCTCCTGCTCCTGGCGCCCCCGCCCGGTTTAGCGTGGGTTGGTTACCAGCTCTTGCACCTGGCGTGTTGAAAAGATTCTGCGGCTAATAAACCGACGGGAGACGTGACCGGTACCTTCTTCTCATGACTTCCTCTGAAGCATTCTGCTCCAGTCTAATCCGGTAAGCCTGTGCTTCCAACTTGGCCCGCTCCGTAGCCATCCTGGCGTTCTCTGCTGCCAGGTCCGCTTTAGCCTGGGCTATCTGATCTTTCACCTTTGCAATCTCCGCATCATGCTGATCCCTGGCTGCCACGTCTACCTCCGCGGACATCAATGTGGCCAGAGCGTCAAACAAATCAGACAAGACTTGGGCCGGAGGTGGCGTCGAGCTTCCTGCCCCTGCTGGTGTGGCCGTCGTTGAACCGGAGAGCATTGCTGCGGCGGTAGATGAATGAGGCGCCGATTGTGTGCCGGCCATGAACATGGCGGCCCCGTTTGATAGACTAGGGGAATCCGGAATACTGTTGCCCTCGGATCCTCCCTCAATCCGGCCGTCCTGCAACTGGTAAAGCGATTCGGTTTCTCCAGAAGATTCGTCATCAGAGCAGACTATGGTTTCTCCATCGGACACCGGTCCGTCCTCGTGCCCTGATCCATCGACGACACCTACAAAAACGTGCCTTGCCTCGGGCTGAACCGGCGAAGAACTTGCACGCCGAGCCGTTTCGATGATGTCAGTGTAGATGTCCAGCTCGGGGGCCGGTTTGCCGATCTTGCCGATGAAGACGTGAATCCCACCAAAGGGGACCCGATACCCGTATTCGATTCAATCGGCCTCGGGACCCCATACTGTGTGTCGATGTAGAGCTTGCCACGGCGACTCTTTGTCATATCCCTTAAGTCCATCGAAGCTGCCCTTCAAGAACTCGAAACCATCGTGCGATAGCCCCATGGTGGGCGCCAACTGTCGTGGGTTTGTCACGGCAGATGTCCTCGTGAAAGGACTTAGTCGTGGAGCCATCGCAATGGGTAAGCTTAAAGGGGTTAAACCGGACAAGGGGACACAGGAATTTATACTGGTTCGGCCCCTTCGATGAAGGTAAAAGCCTATGTCTAGTTGTGATTGGAATTGCTAGGGTTTCGAAGGCCAGGGAGCGAATCCGCTTTGTCTGGCTCTCGAGTTGTTGTTGTCTGTCTCTAAACCGCGGCCGGGTCGTCCCTTTTTATACATAGGTTGATGCCCGCCGGGCTACAGAGTCCCTAAGCCAGTTTATAAACGTATCCGGTTCGGCCTCTCTCTTTCTATCTTACTATACAAGTTACATGACTAGGCCGGTTTACATTTACAAAATATAACCCGCCTTTGGGCCTTCCGTAAAGCGCCATCATCTTTACATATTCATGGGCTTCTAATATTCAAAGAGTCAACCCAGCTACATAAGGCCGGTTTACGTCCAGTAGTAATATCCCCAACACCAACCACGTAAGGAACGCAAAATCAAGGAACATAACACCGGTATGACGGAAACTAGGACGGCAAGAGTGGAACAAAACACCAGGCATAAGGCCGAGCCTTCCACCCTTTACCAAGTATATAGGTGCATTAAGATGGACAAGATATAATAATGATATCCCAACAATAAACATGTTCCAACAAGGAACAAACTCCAATCTTCACCTGCAACTAGCAACGCTATAAGAGGGGCTGAGCAAAGCGGTAACATAGCCAAACAACGGTTTGCTAGGACAAGGTGGGTTAGAGGTTTGACATGGAAATATGGGAGGCATGATAAGCAAGGGGTAGGTATCGTAGCATAGGCATTGCAAAAGAGCGAACATCTAGCAAGCAAAGATAGAAGTGATTTCGAGGGTATGGTCATCTTGCCTGCAAAGTTCTCTGAGTTGACGTTAGCTTGATCCTCATAAGCGTACTCAACGGGCTCCTCGATCACGTACTCGTCTCCCGGCTCTACCCAAAGCAAGAACACAACCAAAGGGAGACACAATCAACCACGTGCAATGCACAAACAACATGATGCAAAACATGGCATGATATGCGGGATGCGGTATGCTATGCATATGCATGTTTCAGAAAGGAAAGATTGAACCTGGCCTCAACTTGGAAAACCAAGAGTGCCACTGGAAAGAGGAGTTAATTTCGGTCGAAATCGATATAAAGATCACCGGAATCGGATGCACGGTTTGCAAATGGCAAGCAAAACAAATATGGCACCGATATGCGATTAACAACACGAGGCCATCTAAATGCATCAAGAACAACGTGCTACAGCACTCTAACATAGCAACAAAATACATGGCAAGGATCCAATCAAGATGCTTGACAAAAGATGAACACTGATCTACGGCTAATTCGTTCAATAGTAGGTTCAAACAAGCATGGCAAAAGTGCAAAAGATAACAGGTTACAGACTTAGTGAAAATAACAACATGTCAGGAATTTAACATCAGGAAGCAATGTTTAGAGCACGATAACAACATGCTACAGGAATATATCATGGCAAAGCAAGGCATTAAATTAAGCTACTCAAAGCATACAACAAAAGTCCCTTACTGACCATAAGCCAAAAGGGATCAGAAAATACAATGGCAACCATGTGAACATAGCAATTATCGTTAACAGATTCGGACTTAGTAGAAAACTGGAACATGTCAAAACAGATATTAAGTAGGCATGTTTATGAGCTCGATGCACTCACCACAAGGCATTGCATGATAAACTAATCATACACCCAGCAAGTATACATGGCATAGAAGCTAAACATGGCAAGAGCAACATCATAGCATGCATGGATCAACTACAACAAGCTCGGCAAAATTGCTTAACATGTAAACAATCTGCCAGGAACATTTTATAGCAAAAGTAGAGCTCGATTGAGTCAAGCTAGGGTGCTCCATAATTGCAAACAAAGACATGGATGGATAGATCACAACAATATCTACAATATATCCTTACTGATTATGCTCAAAAGAGGCATGGATCACTCTGTAGCAACATGAATACATGGCATAAAAATATTGACAGGGAAATGACTTAGAAGATTTCTAAGTCCCTGAAATTAGCAACATTACGAGAGCTACTTTGCATGCTTGTGCTAGTCACCACAGAGATCACAAAAATACACGATATACACCCCTGTAAAGATGGCATGACATACTTCAAAACTCATTTAGGGCTCAAGTTCATAGGAGTCACACATCAATCATGGCAAAAATGACAAAAGTCCAATTGCTGATAAGAATCTGAAACTAATATAAACTAGCACTCTTGCAACAGCATTTAGGGCATCAAGATGAGCTCAAATGAACATGATGCAGTGAGATGAAATGAAGTACTCGTTGAAACGAACAATTTGATATGCTACACGCCCAAAACGGAGCCACGGTTGCAGAGTAATGATGCGATGAAATATGCGAAAAGTTACTGAAATGGAGGCAAAAAGTCAACCGAAGTTAGGGTTTCCAGATCTGGATCTGGATCGGGGCACGGACTTCGAGGCGCTCACCGGAGTTGCGCCGGAGTCGAGGAAGCCGTACGCCGGAGATACACCGGAGGGCAGGGGAGACCGGATCCAGCGCGGGCGAAGGAGGCCTGCGACGGGACGGTGGAGGGCGGCAACCGCGGCGCGGGGAGCAACGAGGCAGACGAGATGGCGCCGGCGCGGCGAGCCGGGGACGACGGCGGCGGTCGCCGGCGTCGGGGAGGCGCGGCGGCCGGCGAGGGGAAGAGCGTGGCGGCGGAGGAGAAGAGGCGGCCGCGGGCGGCGGTGGAGACGAAGCGGGCCGGGAGGGCCTGCGCGGGCTCCGGCGGGCCGCGCGGTGGGAGGTGGCCGGCATGCCACGTGTCACTCGCTCACTGGCTCGGGGTGGTGGTGTAAGTGCATCTAGTGCCACCCCTAGTTGGTTTTGGAGTATTGACGACAAACCTAGTTGAGGGACTAATGTGTTTGTGAGAATTGCAGGAAAACACAGGTAGAAGTCCCTCATTGATTCGATTTTACTACCAGAGATGACCCCTAAAATGTACGAAGACATTGAAGACAATGGTGGTTTATGAAGATATTCATATTGAGGACAATGACATGAGAAGACTCCCTATGAAGCTTATGGAACTCGAAGACTTAGATCCTTCGTAGTTTCATTTCATTTATGTTGTGTCGTAGGAACCACCGTACTGTTAAGTGGGGTCCAAGAGAACCAGTCAGAATGACTGAAGTGATGCCCAATTCAAATCCTATCTCTTCGAGCGAAGACTATGAGAGAAAATCTTGTCCAGAATCAGACAAGTCAGCTTTACTTGTAGCCCAAGTAAAGTTGCCGTGTGAGTTCAAAATTCGACCGTTGGTACACGTGTCAGTTCCTTAGTGACCCAGGGTCATTTCGGACAAATCAGGTCGGGTTGCCAAGTGGCTATAAATAGCCCACCCCCACAACCATAAACGGTTGGCTGCTCAGATTTCAGTGCATGGCTTTTGTCGTTTGAGAGCAACCCACCTCGAAGCCTTTGAGAGAAAATTCCTAGCGAGGAGAAAAGCCCTAACCACCCAGAGCCGGAGTAAATTGGGCATCACTTAAGTCTTCGTGTCTGAGTGATCTGAAGACTTATTACACTTGAGGACTGTGCATCCTCTAGACGGTTAGGCGTCGTGTTCCGAGCATCCAAGAGAAATTGTGGATTGCCAGTGAACGAAGTCTGTGAAGGTTTGGAAGTTGCCTGAAGACTTACCACGAGTGATTGGACGAGGTCTGTGTGACCTTAGTTCAAGGAGAATATGGTGAGGACTGGGTGTCTCCAAAGCTAATGAAGGCATCTCAACCCAGAGAGATCAAAGAATCAGTGTCCTTCACAATCTCTTCAACCACTTCAAGCGAAATGACAATGAGAATGTCCAGCACACATTTGACAGACTTACTGACATCACAAACGAGCTTCAAGCCCTTGGCGCCACTGAGATCACCAAACATGAAATCGTCAAGACGCTGCTGAGATCACTTGATAGTTCGTTTGACATCCTGGCCCTGATGATTCAAGAACGTCCTGATTTCAAGACACTCGATCCGTCTGACATACTTGAGAGGCTCAACACACATGAGTTTCAGCTTTCTGAGAAAAGAGATATCTACGGTCCAAACTATGGGCGAACTCGAGCCTTGAAGGCAAAAGCTGTCTCCTCATCTGAAGAAGAATCTGACTACAGTTCTGATGATCCTGAAGACATTGGAAGAGAACTTGCAATGCTAGTGAAGAAGTTCCAAAAATTCACCAAGAAGAAAGGCTTCAGAAAATCTTCACGATCAAGCTCAAGGAATGATGAAGCTTCTGCTCATGACTACAAGAAGAAAACATGTCACAAGTGCAAGAAAACTGGGCACTTCATCTCTGAGTGTCCACAGTGGGACAATGAGAACAGAAGGAAGAAGAAGAGCAAGGAATATGATTCTGACGACAAGAAGAAGAAGAAACACTCAAAGTCTTCGTCCAAGTCTTCATCAAAGTCTTCATCACACAAGAAGAGCTCATCTGGCAAGGCACGTGCGTTTGTTGGAAAGGAGATGGATTCAGAGGAGGAGTCCGCATCTGAGGAGACAGAGGTGGAGTCTGAGGAGGAGTCTGATTCTGGCATTGCGAGTCTGGCTACAGCATACGTCGCCAAGTCCATCTTCAACACTGAAGACAATGACTGCATCACCGACACCGACGCAAATGACAAGAACGACTCCACTCCTACCTACTGCTTCATGGCACGTGGTGCCAAGGTAAACACACGCACTACTCTCTATGAAACATCTAGTGACGATGACTCTGAATGTGATTCAAAACCTAGCTACAGAACACTTGCTAAAATTGCAACTGAATAACAGAAAGCTATGGAACATATTCAAAAACTGTTAGACAGAAGCGATGATCTGTTGGGTGCCGAAATGACTCGTTCTGAATCCTTAATTGAAGACATAAAAAATCTTCACGTTAAGTATCAGGAACTTGAAGATCGTCTTGAGACTCTCTCAACTACTCATGAAAAGCTCTCCTATGATTATCTTCAAAAGAAGCAAGATCTTGAGAAGTTGAGAGCGGATCATGAAGATCTTCAAAAGGAAAATGAGTCACTTCGCTCCGAACAGATCAGTCCCGCTCAGGAAGGATTTGAACCACCATGTCTTAAATGCATTGAGCGTGATAATGCTAATTCTGTTGCTGAATGTTCCACTGCTACTACTGTTGCAATATCTTCAACTGTTGACGTGGTAACTAACCCCTCTCCTGAGGATACCACTGCTATTGCTGATGAGAATGCTAGGTTGAAGACATTGCTTGAAACAGGAATGTACAAAAGTCTGAAAGGGCATCAGACACTATGTGATGTCCTTAAGAAGCAGATTCTGAACCGAAACCCTAGGAAAGAGGGTGTTGGGTTCGTGAGGAAAATTAATGCAGATGGCTCTTACTGGAAACCTGAGCAGTACCCCAAAACCACATGGGTTGCTGCAAAGGAATCCTCAGCAGATCCATCCAATCTGTCTGGCTTCACTTGTGCTAACCCTATTATCATTGATGAATCCTTTGATGCAAACTACAAACTGTTTAAGAGTCAGAATGGTGAAGTATTTGCCAGGTACATTGGTACTAACTGCAGGAATGGATCGCCTTTGAAGAAGATCTGGGTTCCGAAAACATGTCTAAAAAATCTTCCTATGAATGTCTTCTTGACACCTCACTTGAAGAAGACAAACCTCAGACCAAAGGCTTCATATGGTCCAAAGGCTTCATACAGACAGAGGACTCACCAGAGTCATACTAACGCAAATGTTTTGCAGGGAAACCAGACTAAGGCATATGAATATGAGAGCGGTTCATCGAACCGTCATGTTCATATGACCAAAAATTATTCTGCTTATTCATATGAGTATTATTGTCCCCCTGCTAGACTGTTTGCTAGGGCTTCAAAGCCAAAATTCTCAGATGCTGCACTTAGACTTATTGCTTCTAAGCCACCCTTGAAGATGTGGGTGGTTAAGAAAGCTTAACTCTCTTTTGCAGGGAAAGGTCTCCAGCAGAAAAACAAAATCTTCTGATGCTATTGCTGGGGACCTTAAAAATCTTGTAGGGCACAAGATAAAATGCCCGAATGGCATCATTATGTACTTTGCTCCTGAATCGCATGCTACTCTCCCTATTAGTCCTAATCTGGATCTAAGTTTTCATAACCCACTGGTTCGTCAAATGTTTATGCTTCACAACTCTCTTCGTGAAGCCTATCCCCCTAACTGCACTGTAGGGTACGACACCAGCGACTTCAAAGTCTTCAGAATGGATTATTGACAGTGGCTGTACAAATCACATGACTGGCAGAAGAAGCCTTCTTATGGACTCAACTTTACGTCCATCCGATAAGAGTCACATCACATTTGCTGACACTGGTAAAAGTAAGGTATTGGGTCTAGGTAGAGTTGCAATCTCAAAGGATCAACACATGGATAAAGTCATGCTTGTTGAATCCCTTGGCTTCAACTTAATGTCTGTCCCAATGCTTTGCGATTTGAATATGATTGTAATGTTTGGAAAATATCGTTGCCTGGTGCTAATGGAATCTGACAAATCTCTAGTGTTTGAAGGGTATCGGAAAGGTGATTTGTACATGGTAGATTTCTCAGCAGGACCACAACTTGCAGTATGTCTTCTTGCAAAAGCTTCAGAATGCTGGCTTTGGCATCGAAGGCTTGGGCATGCTGGCATGAGGAACCTCCACACCCTTGCGAAGAAAAAGCACGTCATAGGCATCGAGGGTGTCAAGTTCAAGAAAGATCATTTATGCGGTGCCTGTGAAGCAGGGAAAATGACAAGGGCAAAACATCCTTCGAAGACAATCATGACTACTACACAACCCTTCGAACTGCTTCACATGGATCTTTTCGGTCCCACTCACTACTCAACTTTTACTACTTCTGCTTGCCTCTATGGCTTCGTCATTGTTGATGATTACTCTAGATATACTTGGGTACACATAATCCTTTACAAGACTGAAGTGCAGGATGTCTTCAGATGCTTCGCCAATCGAGCCATGAACAATTTTGGCGCCAAGATAAAGCACATCAGAAGTGACAATGGCACTGAATTCAAGAACACTGGCCTTGATACATATCTGGACACCTTGGGCATCACACATGAATTCTCAGCTCCATACACGCCACAGCAAAATGGCGTCGTCGAACGCAAGAACAGAACACTCATTGAGATGGCCAGAACAATGCTAGATGAATACAAGACTCCAAGAAAATTCTGGACTGAAGCCATTGATACTGCATGCCATACAATCAATCGTGTTTATCTTCACAAGCTTCTGAACAAGACATCCTATGAACTCCTAACTGGCAAGAAGCCAAATGTCAGTTACTTCAGAGTATTTGGCGCAAAATGCTGGATCAAGGACCCACACCACACCTCAAAGTTTGCACCAAAAGCACATGAGGGATTCATGCTTGGATATGGAAAGGATTCGCACTCCTACAGAGTCTTCAATCTCTTCCACTACAAAGTGGTTGAAACTGGGGATGTGCGGTTCGATGAAACCAATGGATCACAAAGGGAGCAATTACCAAATGTGCTAGATGAAGTTCCAGCTAGTGAATCAATCAAGCTTATGGGAACTGGAGAGATTATACCTTCTGAAGCTCATCCTGAAGAAGAACTTATCATCTCAGCACCTGATCCACATGAAGACAATGCTCAGCCTGAAGATATACCTCCAAATGACAACACGATCAGCAAGAGCAAAGTCTTCGCCCTTTACATCCTCGTGTTGCAAATGAAGTACAGATTGACAGAATACTTGACAGCATCAATGCACCTGGTCCACTCACTCGTTCAAGGGCAACTCAGCTAGCAAACTTCTGTGGGCATTTCGCATTCGCCTCAATATCAGAACCCAAGAAAGTTGAAGAAGCCTTCATGGAACCTGAATGGATTCAAGCTATGCAAGAAGAGCTTCAACAGTTTGAGCTGAATAATGTATGGGAACTGGTTAAGCGTCCTGATCCACGGAAGCACAACATAATAGGCACCAAATGGATATACCGCAACAAGCAAGATGAGCATGGTCAAGTTGTCAGAAACAAAGCTCGTCTCGTTGCTCAAGGATATACTCAAGTGGAGGGCATTGACTTCGATGAAACATTTGCTCCTGTGGCTAGGCTTGAAGCCATACGCATACTGCTGGCCTATGCAAATCATCATAACATACTTCTATATCAAATGGATGTGAAAAGTGCCTTTCTCAATGGCAAGATTGAAGAAGAAGTGTATGTTGCACAACCACCTGGCTTTGAAAATCCAAAACATCCTGATATGGTATACAAGCTCAACAAGGCACTGTATGGCCTCAAACAAGCCCCTAGGGCCTGGTATGATACACACAAGTACTTTCTGAAGAGCAAAGGCTTCATACCTGGTTCCCTGGATCCCACTCTTTTCACGAAGATATATGATGGTGAACTGTTTGTGTGCCAAATATATGTGGATGACATTATCTTCGGCTGCACCAATCAGAAGTATAGTGAAGAGTTTGGATATATGATGCAAGAGCAATATCAGATGTCCATGATGGGGGAGCTGAAGTTCTTCCTCGGTCTTCAGATACGGCAACAACGCAACGGCATCTTCATATCTCAAGAGAAATATCTTAAAGAGTGCCTGAAGAAGTTCAGTATGCAAGATTGCAAAGGCTTCACAACACCAATGCCAGCCAAACATCATCTAGGTCCTGACGACAATGGTAAAGAGTTCGATCAAAAGGTATACCGCTCCATGATTGGGTCTTTGCTTTATTTATGTGCATCTAGGCCAGATATCATGCTTAGTGTTTGCATGTGTGCTCGATTTCAAGCAGCACCAAAGGAGTCGCATCACTTGGCTGTGAAGCGAATTCTTAGATATTTGGCTCACACCCCAACTCTAGGATTATGGTATCCAAAGGGCTCAGAGTTTGATTTGGTTGGATTTTCGGATGCTAATTATGCTGGTGACAAAGTTGATCGCAAGTCTACATCAGGCACATGTCACTTTCTGGGACGATCACTTGTATGTTGGTCTTCAAAGAAGCAGAACTGTGTATCTCTCTCCACTGCTGAATCTGAATACATTGCTGCTGGATCTTGCTGCGCTCAGCTTCTGTGGATGAAGCAAACACTCAAGGATTATGGCATTCATCTGAAGCAAGTGCCACTTTACTGCGACAACGAAAGCGCCATCAAGATTGCCAACAACCCAGTTCAGCACTCGAAGACAAAGCACATTGAAATTCGCCATCACTTTCTCAGAGATCACGTTGTGAAGGAAGACATTGATATCATACACGTCAGCACTGAAGAGCAATTGGCAGATATCTTCACCAAGCCCTTGGATGAGAAGAGGTTTTGCAAGTTACGGTGTGAGCTAAATATCCTGGAATCCTCAAATGTCCTGTGATCAGGCACACATCCTAACACTTATGCATATTGATGACTTAGATGTGCAACACACGAAGTAACGTATATCTTCAATCAATGAAGACATACATTCTAAGTGTGAATACATTAATGTGGAATTTGACTTCGGAGCGCCACGATAATTGTGCGCCGTGTCTGGGTCTAATACTTCCTATACGGTGGGTAACGCCACCACCAAACATTCCAGTTTGAAGTGTTTCTCTCATGGCGTTACCTCGCAATGTCTTCACATTTGGTTTGGCTTTGAACTCAACATGTCTTCATGATTATCTTCACTACGTTGATTATATGGATATATATATATACACTGATGTCCTGTCCTCTACAGCATTCACTTATAGCTATGTCTTCTTGGTTGAATCTTTTGAACTAAGTGAATGTGATTGGACCCTAACCTCTCTATGCTTTCTATCTCAAACTCTATCTCTCCAAGTCATATGCATTCTGTTGAAACTGTCGAATGTCTTCACTGTGTCCTCGTCAGCTGAAGACAGAGACAACCATAAAAGTCCGTTTTTAATGCTCATTCCTCCACATAAGATCTGGAGAAGCAGGAACGACCGCCTGACAATTTAGGCATGCGTGGGACGTGGAACAAACCCCAATTTTCCTCTAACTGGCCACTCGTGCCTCAAATGCGAACCGCCAGGGGCACCTGCGTAATAGCGCAGTGCCGCCTCTATCCCTATAAATACACGATTCACTGCGGTCATTATCTCCTTCTTCCACCCTCGCACGAACCCTAGCGCCAACCGCTAGCACTCGACGACCGGCCGACGAAGCGCTTCATCTGCCGCAACCTCTCCGACGCCGTTTCACGCGACCGAGCGGACATCGTCTCTGCCGTCGCCGTAGGTGTCCTTTCCGTCCGCCAAGTTAGGGCACGGAGGACTGAACTGCTCGGCATCCCAACTTCCTTCCGTCTAGCAGTTCCATGTGGGTTAAATAAAACTCTTTTTTACAGCTCTTTTGATCTCTTGGTTCTGTCACTTTCTAACCATAAGAAGTTTCTCTTCACACCAGTTAGATCTCTCGCTGCATCTCATAACATGCCTAGTATATTCACTTGTGCTTCATAAAGTAGTTAGATTCCTCACTTGTACTGATCTATGGGTTCGTACAAATCTGGAACCAACTTCTTATCTATAAGTGAATGTCTTCGCACAATGAGGTCAATGTCTTCTAAACCGATTTATCTTCAAAATCTTCTGAGAATGCATATGACCTCTTCCCCTTCCCTCGCACCTTAATGCTGTCACAGGTACATGTCCGTGGGAGAATCCTTTGGTTCTCATAGTCTGCATTCATTTGCAGAGTACTTGCAGCATCACATCAACTCTCCTGAAGCCAGTTCTTGTTGGTCAAGCAAAAGGAAGCCTTTGAAGCCTTTGAACATCTTGAAGCCTTCCAAGTTAAGATTCATGGCTTCAGAAACAGCAGCAAGGAAGGGAGGCAGACAGCGACGTGGTGGAACGTCCAAAGATCTGCCTGATGAATTGGCAGAGATGTACAAAACTGATCCTGAAGAAAGCTATGGTCAGCGCAAGACACGAATCCAATGGATTCGAAGATATTGGGCAGAGCAATGGTTTCAATACCGCTTCGTCACTCAGGAGTATGCGAAAAGTGCGCCATCAAGAGACCGTGGGGAGACGTATTATACAAAAATCTCGTACCCAGGTCCAGAGACGAAGCCATTGCTCAAGGCTTCTATCCATGCATGGTGAGAGGACCACAGCCAGCTGAAGCACATCCGTCATCACTTCTCTGGTGTCGCGATGACAATCTGTTCAAGCGCAACTTCCAATTTGCTCAGAACTCTGCAAAGCAAAACAAGAAGAAATTTGGGCTTGACTTCAACCCTGGTCCCTCCTCACCAAGGGCAGATGGCACACGCGACGCCGATCCCAATATCATCGGGCCGTATGCCAATCTTGCAGGCCTCATCACCCGCATCCTAGTCCAAGGGACTGCCGTGAATGACCCTCCAGCAGATACTGAGTCTGATGACGCCCCTGCTGCGCCGAAGCCAAAGCAGAAGAAGCCAAAAGCTTCAAAGCCAGCCGCTTCTCCCAAAATCTCAAGAGCGAAGCCATTGGCAACTGCACCTCCTGAAGCCAGTGTGCAGTCTGAAGACTTATCACGAGTCTCCAAGCCCCAAGAAGCCAAGAAGCCTCAGCCACACACAGGCAAAGAGCTCACAGCTGCTGCCATTCTGCGTGCGAAACCATTGATCTATCAAGCGATGAAGATCTTGGAGATGATGCTCTTGAGCAGCTCATCAAGAGCAAGGAGGAGGCTGAAATCTTCAACAATCTGCCTCTGTTTGATGTCGCCATCATCCACAACTTCATCGATGAATGGTTTGCCTCACCGGACATCAGCTTCGACGATCTGCAGCTGCCCATAGGCCTCAGCGTTGCCTTTCAAGGCGCAATTGCTTCAGAACTTGCAATAGCCCAGCGCATTGTTGAACTGAAGCAGAAAATTGATTTTGAAAAGGCTCAGTTCAAGAAGCACGTGGCCAAGCTCAGCGTGCAAGAAGTGAAAAACTTCAAGATCATGTTGCACGAGCTGAAAGAGAACTTTCTGAAGACGCGTGCCGAAGCTCAAGGCTCGCGAGAGCGCATGAAGACTCTGGCTGATCGCTGCGTGCAGGCCTACAATGAGGCCGAGAAGCGCAAGGCACTTGGGCGTCCCGGCATTGACCCCAGGATGGCCGCGAAGAAGAAAAAGAAGCCTGCTGCCTGAACCAGAAGCGCCAAGGTCAGAAACTGCTCCGATTGTCTTCCCCACTGCAACGACTGGCTCGAAGCCAAAGAGTCGATCAACCGCCTCACAGCTCAAGAAGACACGGACTGCAGAGGCTGAAGCTAAGAAGAGAAACACTCTGAAGCCTCTCCTTCTGAACCCCATCAAGAAGCGCAAGACCAAGAAATCTCGGGCTGCTCCCACAGAGCCCTTGATAGTTGAACCCCTCTCCGTCCGCTATCCTGACGCAGATCGTCAGTTAACTGTGCATGAGCCTGCTTCACAGAGGCTCCGCACGCTGAAGACATTCCAGCAGCCGACCCAACGCTGCTGAAGACATTGGTCTCCAAGACAATGTTACCAAGGTGATGCAGCCCTTCCTCAGCTTGAGACAAGCGAACTGATCAGCATTGGTCGTCCATTGACGCCAATCACACAAGATGCATCGTGGGCAGATCGCCCACAGGAGGAAGATAATGAGCCCCAGCCCACTGCAACTCCACCGGCGTCGCCTACATTCCGTAGGCTTCGCAAAGGGCCAAGGGCTCAGGCTGCTGACGACATTCCGGCTGCATCAGCCGAAGAGCATGCAGAAATACCACAAGCTCCAACTCCCCCGCACCAACAAGAAGCAGTTCTCCAGGAGAACGTGCCTGAGTTCGTCCCTCCCACTACACGTGTGGAGGCGGCAAATGTTGAGGCTGCCACAAACAACGCCGAAGCAAATGTGGAGCCCTCCCCAACAACAGCTTCAGAAGACACTGAAGCTACTGCTCCTGAACCTTCTGTGCCTGAGTCTGCTGCGGGTCCCCAATTCAACTATCATATTGCGCACAGGCCCCAGGTCCAGAAGCCGATCCCACGACTGCCAAGGTTCCCAGGTCCTGCATCAGCTCCTGGCTCCTTCAACATCAACGGCTTCAGGCAGACAACACGTTTTTCAACAGCTCCAAGAACCCTTATTCAAGGGAACGGATTGTATCAGATAGGTTCTGGAGCTATCAACAGCGCAGCTATTATTCATGCATCCTATACAACCAAGGCCGCATCTTTCCTCACAAGCGCCTTGAGGTTGAAGCTGTTGCTGGTCTGCCTGGTCTGGAAGAAGCACTGGATTGCTTCAAGCAAGTGGGTCTGCTGCCATTTATCACCGATGAAGAGCACTGGAACGAAGAGCTTCTGCTCCAGTTCTATGCCACCCTGCATATCAAAGGCTATAACAGAGATCCGAAGACATGGATCCTGGAGTGGATGACCGGCAATGTCCATCATGAAGCCAATGCTTTCGACATAATTGAGCTTACCGGCCTTCCCACTCCTGGCGAATTCTTTGAAGAAGGCTGCCAACTCCATGCTGAAGCAATTGAGAGCATATTTCAGCGTCCTGAGCCAGATATGAGTCAGATGCTCTCAATGATGAAGCCATTGCCTCCTAATGCACCCTATCCAACTAGGTTCTTCGTTGAAGACTTAGAGTACCTGCCCAGAACAATATATCACATCATAAGGCGGACTCTCTGGCCCGTAAAGGGACACTCTCGATATGCAACAATTGAAGGTGCAATGAAGACTCTCATCTTCTGCATTCTTCATGGCAAATGCTTCAACGCACAGGATCTCTTCATCCGTCAACTTGCAGCGTCTGCCTCAGAATTGTTTGGATTGAAGTTCTATGCTCCTTGGGTTATGAGGCTGATCAAGCTTCACTCTGCAATCTCCTATCAACCCTCAGCCCGCAATCAATAGGATATTTTTGCCAGATGTGGACACATCTGCTGAAGCAATATATCCAGAGCCTGCCAAGCAACCATTAAGTCTTCAGAATGCAGAACACCAGAGCTTCACTCAAAATATTGAAGGTGTTGAAGCTCTCTCCCGAGTGTATCCAATGGCTGGCACCACACGTGCCCCTGCATCAACTGAAGCCACTAACAGCACAGCTGCAAAGAGACCCAAGAAGCGCGCTCGTGCACTCAATGACCGAGAGCTTCTTGTGGCTCTTCACCAAAAGCAAGATAGGCATCACGACTGGCTCAAGAGGCAGATGAGAAGCATCATGCAAGACGTCAATCGCATCAGAAATCTGGCAACCAAGAATGCATTTGTCGCACACGAGACCTGTCGCCGCACTTGGAAAGGCCTCACCATGATGTGCACTGAAGCTGACCTGCATGAGGATGGCTTCAAAGAGAGATTCAAATTTGACTCCACGCCTCCAAGAAGAGCTGTGATGCGAAGCACACCATCACTTGAAGAGTCAGAGTTCTCTTCTTCTGCTGCCACCGTGTCTGCCCGGATTATTGAAGAAGAAGACGACGCGACATCATCTCCACCTGCTTCAACACGCGTCGAATCTGCACCAAGCTCGTCTGCACCGCCACCAAACAACTCCACCGACCCTGCTGCGCCTGGGAACGCGTAGAAACCTCTATGTCTTCAAACCTTTTTGGTCATCACTGACAAAAGGGGGAGAAGCATATGATGTTATAGCTTCAGCGGGTCACTATGGGCGGGTGCCCTTCATATTTTTGCTACATTTTTGCTCGTGCTTACAACTCCCATTTTTGCTACATTGCTTCATGAGTTGTAACACTTAGCCTTGATGGTCGTCTGCTACCTGTTTGTCACTTCCGTTTTGCGAAGATAAATTCCGCATATTGTGACGATTAAATTCCGCACTCATCTCATTCCTGCAGCCGTCCATTTTCCATTATGCATGTCATATCTTCATATACTTTCACATGCATAGTGAATTGTCCATCATAAGTTTGAAGTGGATCTCCACATAGTCAACCTGCCATGTGCATTGCATTCAAGAGCAAAAATTACTTATTATGCACATCTTTCAGGGGAGCCTTGCAACTTATGAAGACAATTCCTTTACAATTCACAAATTATGTTCCCCGTTGAAAACTTCAACTAGTTTGTCATCAATCACCAAAAAGGGGAGATTGTAAGTGCATCTAGTGCCACCCCTAGTTGGTTTTGGAGTATTGACGACAAACCTAGTTGAGGGACTAATGTGTTTGTGAGAATTGCAGGAAAACACAGGTAGAAGTCCCTCATTGATTCGGTTTTCACTACCAGAGATGACCCCTAAAAATGTACGAAGACATTGAAGACAATGGTGGTTTATGAAGATATTCATATTGAAGACAATGACATGAGAAGACTCCCTATGAAGCTTATGGAACTCAGAGACTTAGATCCTTCGTAGTTTCATTTCATTTATGTTGTGTCATAGGAACCACCGTACTGTTAAGTGGGGTCCAAGAGAACCAGTCAGAATGACTGAAGTGATGCCTAATTCAAATCCTATGTCTTCGAGCGAAGACTATGAGAGCAAATCTTGTCCAGAGTCAGACAAGTCAGCTTTACTTGTACCCCAAGTAAAGTTGCCGTGTGAGTTCAAAATTCGACCGCTGGTACACGTGTCAGTTCCTTAGTGACCCAGGGTCATTTCGGACAAATCAGGGTCGGGTTGCCAAGTGGCTATAAATAGCCCACCCCCACAACCATAAACGGTTGGCTGCTCAGATTTCAGTGCACGGCTTTTGTCGTTTGAAGAGCAACCCACCTCGAAGCCTTTGAGAAAAAATTCCTAGCGAGGAGAAAAGCCCTAACCACCCAGAGCCAGAGTAAATTGGGCATCACTTAAGTCTTCGTGTCTGTGTGATTTGAAGACTTATTACACTTGAGGACTGTGCATCCTCCAGACGGTTAGGCGTCGCGTTCTGAGCATCCAAGAGAAATTGTGGATTGTCAGTGAACGAAGTCTGTGAAGGTTTGGGAGTCTACCTTGAAGACTTACCAGAGTGATTGGGCGAGGTCTGTGTGACCTTAGCTCAAGGAGAAAACGGTGAGGACTGGGTGTCTTGGACTAAGTGTCCTTGACTGGGTGTCCGGGACTGTGTGTCCTTTGGTTTAAATACCTAGCCGCTCCAACCAGACGTACAGTTGTCACAGCAACTGGAACTGGTCCAACAAATCATTGTCTTCAACGTGTCACTGGTTTCATCTTCACTTCCTTTGACTTACTGTTATTCATTGTGAAGCCATTGCATGCTTGCTTTATCTTTTATCTTCACAACATGAATGTATGATCTGTTTGGCTTCATAACTTCTTCCTACCTGATCCTTATTACACTGAAGCTGTTTGTCATTGTGCTTTCACTCAATTGAATACATGACCATGGCTGCCCTAGTGTAATCTAACTTCCGCTGCTTAGTAATAGGCATAATCTTCACTGTTTGTCTTCATAACTCTCACGTTTTGAAGACTTTCATAAAAATCGCCTATTCACCCCCCCTCTAGTCGATATAACGCACTTTCAGGTGGCGTGGCGTGTCCGGCGAGAAACAGACATGTCCGACACGCGGAGATGCGGATTTTTAGGGTTAGGGTGCGAAATGACCCAGGATTTGGAAGGGGAGGGCCTTTTTATAGGTAGGAGGAGCTAGGAGGCTCCAAATTGAGCACGGTTTGCGGCCACGCGATCGTGATCGAACGCTAGATGATGGAAGGGGTTTAGGTGGGTTTTGGGCCACTTTGGAGAGGTGTTGGGCTGCAACACACACGAGGCCTTCTCGGTTCCTCGGTTAACCGTTGGAGTATCAAACAAAGTACAAATGGCACGAAAGTTGACAGGCGGTCTACCGGTAGTAAACCAAGGCCGCTTGGCAAGTCTCGGTCCAATCCGAGAACGTTTAATACCCGCACATGAAAAGAGGTAGAAAGGGACACTGGAGGACATAGGAGCGCCGGAATGCAAAACGGACAACGGGGAAAATGCTCGAATGCATGAGACGAACATGTATGCAAATGCGGTGCACATGATGACATGATATGAGATGCATGACAAAGACGAAAGCACACGAAGACAAAAACCCGACAACGAGGAAATAACATAACTTAGTGCCAGAAATGGCAAGAGTTGGAATACAAATATGGCAAGTTACATACGGGGTGTTACATCACTACTCTACCCTTACTACCACTACATGCCTCTATGGCTTCATCATTGTTGATGATTACTCAAGATATACATGGGTGCACATAATTCTCTACAAGACTGAAGTGCAGGATGTTTTTAGACGATTCGCCAATCATGCCATGACCAACTATGGCATCAAGATCAAGCACATCTGAAGTGATAATGGCACATACTTCAAGAACACCGGCCTCGACCCTTATCTTGAAACATTGGGCATCACACATGAGTTCTTTGCTCCATACGCACCTCAGCAGAATGGCATCGTGGAGTGCAAGAACATAACCCTCATTGAGATGGCACGTACGGTGCTTGATGAGTACAAGACTCCAAGGAAATTCTGGCCTGAAGCCATTGATACTGCTTGCCACATCATCAATCGTGTTTATCTTCACAATTTCCTCAAGAAGACATCATATGAGCTCCTGACTGGTAAGAAGCCAAATGTCAGCTATTTCAGAGTCTTTGGTGCTAGGTGCTGGATCAAGGATCCACATCACACGTCAAAATTTGCACCGAAAGCACATGATGGTTTTATGCTTGGTTACAGAAAGGATTCGCACTCCTACAGAGTCTTCAACCTCTTTCACTACAAAGTGGTTGAAACTATGGATGTGCGGTTCGATGAGACTAACGACTCGCAAAGAGAGCACCTGCCAAATGTGCTAGATGAAGCTACACCAAGTGAATCTATTAAGATGATGGGTACTAGAGAAATCATACCTACAAAGGAACATGCTGAAGAGGAAATCATCATTTCTGCACCTAATCAGCATGAAGACATTGCTCAGCCTGAAGCCAATGCTGAAGATGAAGACAATTATCAGCAAGGGCAAAATCTTCGTCCCGTACATCCTCGTGTTGCAAATGTAGTCCAGATTGAGAAGATAATCGATAGCATCAATGCACCTGGTCCACTCACTCGTTCAAGAGCAGCACAGCTAGCAAATTTCTATGGGCACTTTGCATTTGTCTCTATATCTGAACCCAAGAAAGTTGATGAAGCCTTCATGGAACCTGAATGGATTCAAGCTATGCAAGAAGAGCTTCAATAGTTTGAGCTGAATAATGTATGGGAGCTAGTAAAGCGTCCTGATCCTCGCAAGCACAATATCATCGGCACCAAATGGATCTATCGCAACAAACAAGATGAGCATGGTCAAGTTGTCAGAAACAAGGTCGTCTCATTGCTCAGGGTTACACACAAGTTGAAGGGATTGACTTCGATGAAACCTTTGCTCCTGTGGCTAGGCTTGAAGCCATTCACATACTGCTAGCCTATGCCAACAACCACAACATTCTTCTATACCAAATGGATGTAAAGAGTGCCTTCCTCAACAGCAAAATTGAAGAAGAAGTGTATGTGGCACAACCACATGGTTTTGAAGACCCAAAGCATCCTGACATCGTATACAAGCTCAACAAGGCACTCTATGGCCTCAAACAAGCACCTCACACTTGGTATGACACACTCAAAGACTTCCTGAAGAGCAAAGCCTTCAAACCTGGTTCTCTAGATCCCACTCTCTTCACGAAGACATATGATGGTGAACTGTTTTTATGCCAAATGTATGTGGATGACATTATCTTCGGCTGCACTAACAAGAGATATAGTGATGAGTTTGGGCATATGATGCAAGAGCAATATCAGATGTCCATGATGGGTGAGCTGAAGTTCTTCCTTGGTCTTCAAATTCGTCAGCAGAGAAATGGCATCTTCATATCTCAAGAGAAGCACCTCAAAGATTGCCTGAAGAAGTATGGAATGCAAGACTACAAAGGGTACACAACGCCAATGCCAACCAAAGGCCAATTGGGCCCCGACGACAATGGTAAAGAGTTCGATCAAAAGGTATACCGCTCCATGATTGGTTCTTTACTCTACTTATGTGCATCTAGGCCTGATATAATGCTTAGCGTTTGCATGTGTGCCCGATTCCAAGCGGCACCAAAGGAATCACATCACTTAGCTGTGAAGCGAATTCTTTGATATTTCGCTCACACCCCAACACTAGGATTATGGTATCCAAAGGGTTCAGAGTTTGATCTAGTTGGATTGTCAGATGCTGATTATGCCGGTGAGAAGGTTGATCGCAAGTCCACATCAAGCACATGTCACTTTCTTGAACGATCTCTTGTTTGTTGGTCTTCAAAGAAGCATAATTGTGTATCACTCTCCACTACTGAATCCGAATACATTGCTGCGCTCAGCTTCTCTGGATGAAGCAAGCTCTCAAGGACTATGGCATCAACATGAAGCATGTGCCACTCTACTGCGACAATGAAAGCGACACCACTCTCCAAAAGGTAATAGATGGTGTGATGATGTTGAACTCCTTGCTCTTGTGCTTCAAATGATAGTCTCACCAACACTCAACTCTCTCTCACAGATTTGGCTATGGTGGAAAGATGATTTGGAGTGGAAAGCAACTTGGGGAAGGCTAGAGATCAAGATTCTTGTAGTTGGATTGGAATGTCTTGGTCTCAACACATGAGTAGGTGGTTCTCTCTCAGAAAATGAGTAGTGGAAGTGTAGGCACGTTTTGATGGCTCTCTCTCAAATGGAGAAGGGGGTGGATGGGTATATATAGCCTCCACACAAAATCCAACTGTTACACACATTTGACCCAACTCGGTGAGACCGAATAGAAGAACTCGGTGAGACCGATTCAGTTCAAAATGTGAACGTTAGGAATCTCGGTGGGACCGACATGATCAACTCGGTGGGACCGATGTGCTAGGTCTAGGGCAAAATCTCATCTCGGTGTGACCGATTGCATGAACTCGGTGAGATCGATTTCAGCAATGAGTTAATAGAGAGTTAGTCAGGCAAACTCGGTGGGACCGATCGCTCATTTTGGTAAGACTGAAACGTTACGAAGGGAAACAGAGAGTTTGCAATGCGAACTCGGTGGGAGCGATTGCTCATTTCGGTAAGACTCAAACATTACGAAGGGAAACAAAGAGTTTGTAATGCCATCTCGGTGAGAGCGAGATCCGTATCGGTGAGACCGATTTGTCTAGGGTTTCTGGCAGTGCCTATGTCAAAAGAACTCGGTGGCGCTGATACGTCTCCAACGTATCTATAATTTCTAAAGTATTCATGCCATTATATTATCATTCTTGGATGTTTACAATCATTTTATAGCAAATTTATATCATTTTTGGGACTAACCTATTGACATCGTGCCCAGTGCCAGTTGCTGTTTTTTGCTTTTTTACATCACAGAAAGTCAATACCAAATGGAGTCCAAACGCAGCGAAACTTTTTGGAGATTTTTCTGGACCAGAAGACGCCCGGTGGGCCAATGTAGTACCAGAGGGGAGCTCCACAGAGAGCACAACCCACCAGGGCGCGCCTGGGGGCCCAGGTGGGTTGTGCCCACCTCGGTGGCCTCCTGCACCGCTTCTTCACCCTATAAATTCCCAAATATTCCAAAAACCCTCGGGGTAACCCTAGATCAGAAGTTCCACCACCGCAAGCCTCTGTAGCCACGAGAAACCAATCTAGTCCCCTTTTGGCACTTCGCCGGAGGGGGAGTTCATCGACGGTGGCCATCTTCATCATCCCGGCGCCACCATGATGAGGAGGGAGTAGTCCACTCTCGGGGCTGAGGGTTTGTACCAGTAGCTATGTGTTTAATCTCTCTTCTCTCTCTCTCTCTTGTTTCTTGAGATGTCACGATCTTGTTGTATCGCGGGCTTTGTTAATATAATCGGATCATATGGTGTTTTCCCCTCTCTATCTTGTTGTGATGAATTGAGTTTTCCCTTTGAGATTTCGGTTTATCGGATTGAATACTTTTATGGATTTAAGAACACTTGATATATGTCTTGCATATGAATACTTGTGGTGACAATGGGGTATCATATTGATTCACTTGATATGTGTTTTGGCACTCAACTCGCGGATTCCCGAGGTGACATTGGGGTAATCTACGCATAGGGGTTGATGCACGTTCTTGTCTTTGTTTCTCGGTAGAAATCTTGGGGCACTCTTTGAGGTTCTTTCTGTTTGATTAAGTATTATGAATCTGAAATTATTTGGTGCTATTTTAGTACGAACTCTTGGATTGATCGATCAGAAAGAATAGCTTCGAGGTGGTTTCGTACCCTACAAATGATTTCTTCTTATGTTCTCCGCTAGATAGGAACTTTGGAGTGATTCTTCATCGCACGTTGAGCGATGGTTATGTGTTCCAATTATATTAGCATAGTCGAGAGATTGCACTAGCGAAAGTACGTACCCTAGGCTACATTTTCAAGCATTGCAATACCATTTGTGCTCCATTTTATCAATTGCTACCTTGCTGTTTTTTATTGTTCTTATTACAAACATTAATATCTACTATCCATATTACACTTGTATCACCATCTCTTCGCCGAACTAGTGCACCTATATAAATTACCATTGTATTTGGTGTGCTGGGGACACAAGTGACTTTTTATTATTTGGTTTCCAGGTTGTTTGAGAGAGACCATCTTCATCCTACGCCTCCCACGGATTGATAAAACTTAGGTCATCCACTTGAGGGAAAATTGCTACTGTCCTACAAAACTCTGCGCTTGGAGGCCCAACACGTGTCTACAAGAATAAAGTTGCGTAGTAGACATCAGGTGCCAGATAGATCAAATCGGTTGGGCCGAGTTTGACTTTAGGTTTTGGACATATGTGGAAATGAGAAAGTGGCTGAGGGTTTTGGAGCAATATCACTAAGCACTTTGAGCAAGTAGATCATTAAGCAACACCTCGTCCCCTTTTAATAGTATTGGCTTTCCTATGGACTCAATGTGATCTTGGATCACTAAAATGAAAATGAAGAGTCTTGAGCCTTTGCCAATCTTTGTCCTTAGCATTTTTGAGGGGTCCACATCTCTAGTCCATGCCATGCCAATAATTGAACTTTTTGTAATATTTAACTTGAATGGATATTAGTTCAATGAGCTATATGTTGTTACGAATTACCAAAACCACCTAGGGATTAGTTGCACTTTCAATCTTCCCCTTTTTGGTAATTGATGACAACATATAGATCAAAGCTTTGATAAATGATAATATGAATGAAATACATCGTCGCTTTGAGAAGTATGTGATAACCAAGAGCTCCCCCTAAATTTGTGCATTATTTAAAATTTGGTTTTGAATGCAAATGCACAATCGATTAGGATCATGGGTCACTCTTCCATGTCACATACATCTTGGTGGAGTGCTCAAAATAATAAGATATAAAGAACATGCACTCACCACCAAGGGAATACACAAATATCAAGATATCATCATGCAAGCACACATTAAAGTATAATATGATCAAACACATGATCACTAGGGTATCTCACAAACAAGCACATATATTGTAGCATAGGAAGCAAAGGAGAAAACGAGCAAAGCAAATGATCAAAGTAGCAAGAGAGGCAACAAAAGGCAAAACACACACTCTCTCTCGAAGCCTAATGATCTATACACTTTCTCCCCCTTTGGCAAAAAGTTACCAAAAAGCTCTAAAATGCATAGTGTTATGCGGCACTCTAGGCATGATCTCTGGGAGCTCCTGAAGTGGTCTTCTGGCTGGTTGCTCCGGTGTGCATAGATGGCGTGGAGAGGAGTCCGTCTGCAAAAGCTTTAGCTGACGTTTGTGGAGCTGGAGGAGTTGAAACTGGAGGTACAAAAGTGGAAGTTGCTGCAGGTGCTGAGAGTGTAGTCCTCGTGTCACTGACAACTGGCACAACTGTAGACCTTTGTGCCCATGGCACTCGCTTGAAATCATCAGTGGTTGGTCTGTCACTCCTATCCTCAACTTCTTCCTTGAGCTTCTCCACAGTAGTCTAGATCTCTATGACCTTCACATCTAGATCATGGAATTTGGTCTCAATGATCCTCTCAAGACTTTCTTGATTCTAAGTCAGGGTGGCCAAGCCCTTCTCAATCCTCACAGTAGCCTCAGGCAGATAACTGAGTTGATCTTGCTTGGTCTTGAGCATCACTTGTGAAACATCTGGTACACTAGCTGCCCTTGCTGCTTTAGCAGCCTTTGCTCTCTCTCTCTCTCTCTCTCTCTACCTCTCTCTCTCTTCTCCTAGGCTTTTGCACTGGTTGGATGAGATTCATCCATGACAATCTCATTGTCCTCAAATTCTGGCGTCACGGGAAGATGCTCTTTATGAAGAAGATATATCCCTGTCCCCATCTTGGAGTTGATTAGCATCTGTATGTGAGGGGCATATCCACATGATCTCTTCTAATCAGCTGCATTTCTCTTTACTATTTCAACTATTAAGCTCATCACTTTGAACTTCTCTGGCACATCAAACATATGGAGCAAGTTGATGGAGTGACCACAGATCATCCTATGATCTCCTGACTTGGGCAACACAGTGTGCCTCAAGATGGTGTTGATGGTGGTCAAACCTGCTAGCAGATAGTATATGGACCCAAGCTTGTGAGTCTCCAAGGCATTCTCTGGAATGGTCTTGTACATGTTTGCCATGGAGTTGTGATCCTTCCTTGGCTTGGCATATACATCCGTGTCATTTTCATCTTCCTCGGGGGCATTGATCAACTTGGCCCATTCAACAATTGAAGATTGATATCTGGTTCCTTTTGTCATCCAGACTATCTTGCCATCTGGATAGAAATGAGCAGTGGAGTAGAATTGCATAATCATTTCATCATTCCATTTTGTCAACTTTTGACCAACAAACTTATCGAATCCATTCATCCTGAAGCTCTCATGTACACCTAGTAAGTAGTCCTCATTGTCATTGATGTATGTCCAATCAACCCATCTCATATCACTGACAATAGGTTTCTTGCCTAGCAAGACAGTTTCATAGAAGTCCTGTTGTTACTTGGTGTGGAAATGATAATCTACATCAGTCCTTCTCCTGGTGGCATAGGGATCAGTTTGTCTCCACAATCTGAGACCTGCATCCTTCCTTTCCTTCATGTTCTCAACAACAGGATGATCATCATTATGATCAGGAATCTTTGTCTTCAACTTTCTAAGCACTTGTTGCTCTTCATCCTCTTGAACTTCAGGCACTGGGCCTTGTTCTTCTTAGAAGCGGAAATGTTCCTAGTGGGTCTCTTGGGTGCAGAAGGTTTTGGAGCTTGAGCTTGAGTTGGAGGCTTGGGGGTTGTCTTGGGCTTAGATGGAGCAGCCCCAAGCTTTATGGCATCCCCCATGAGCTTATGATACTTTGGAGGTGGTGCAGCTGGTTCTTCCTCCTCCTCTTCTTCTACATTTTCCATCATGGTAGGTCTTCCAAGCACCTTGGCAGTAGTGGTTCTTGCCCTCTTCTTCTTCTTGCCAGCAGCCTCATCATCATCAGATTGTTCCAAAGTGAGTTTCATAGTTTCTTGAGTGGAGGCTCTGACTTTGGACATAGGCTTCCTCCTTGCAGGGGCCTTCTTTTGCATACCAGGCTTGGCTGCAGCAGCAACATCATACTCCTTCTTGAGCACCTTTTTCTTTTAGGTCACTTCGTGATCAACAACAAAGTCCTCATCTTCATATTATGAGGTTCTCTTCTTTCTTGTCCTTGTTGCTGCCTTTGTCAAGTTGCTTGGTGTACTTCTGCTACCTTCATCATAGCTGATGTTGGAGGGACTAGTGCCCTCACTAAGATTCACCTGCTCCTCTGACCTGCTTTGACTATCACTGCCCTCTGACATCTCTGAAACCGACCCTGTGAATAGATAGGTATAGGTAGAGTGGATGAGCATCACAAAGCACATCTATTTTGCAAAAAACATTGAGACAAAAACTTAACTTTAGTTTTCTGCATAAAGCATTTCGGAGCTACCGATATGACAAACTCGGTGATACCAAAGCATTAACAAAATCTAAACATGCAATTTCGGTCCGACCGAAATGTACTTCGGTGACTCCAAGATGCTTGGATTTCACAGAGTAAGTGATTTCGGTCACACCGATTAGTATGCTTCGGTCAGACCGAGTTGTACTTGTGCAATGGCCTGAGCCAAATTGGTGAGACCGAGATCGTCATATCGGTTGGTCCGAGATGAGTTCGGCGGAAACCTAACCCTAAGTTTTGCATCAAATATATTCTAAGGGAACTTATCGGTGGATAGATTGATCTCGTTTGTGGTAAGAATAATGGCAATGATCTTTGTGAAGAATCAGAATGAAAGAACGCACAAAGGGGTCGAGTTTGTACCCTAACTAGATTAGAAGAATTACAATCTAGACACCATATGCAACATGCAACCACATATCATGCTGCCAAATTAGAGCAAGCACCTGTGATGCTAGTGTAGGGGAAATGCGGTAATCAACTATAGAGCTACGTTCACTATCTTCATCTAGCCTTGCTGTTCTTGAGAATCATGTGGGGAGGCTGGCGCTGCATTCTTTAAATGAGGATATTTTCTCATTGTAGTCCACTTGCCTGACTGCCTCATCATAAGTGATTGATGAGGGATACACAAGAACATTAGTTTGATGTAAGAACATGGATAATAGACAGATGTACTACTATGTACCAAAAAGAGGAAGGCGTGTCATGTTCAAAGGTATAGTGTGTAAGCTAAGCAGATGCAGTTTAACCAAATTGGAAGCAATACAAGCTAGACATCCGGCTGGAGTGGTGAGCATGATCATCTAGGACCTGAGAGCCTGGTGGGAGGCGGGCTGCCTCGCCACCATCGTGGCTTTTTAGTTGGCTTCCAGGTGATGCATGTCTGTGCTAGGCTTGTCACTAGCTCGGCCAGTGCCCTGACTAGCTATTTGTCTTCTGGTGCTCCCGGGATGGTGGTTCATGTAAAAAATATCTTTCCTTATCTTGATAAAGACCGACTTCGGGCTTTCGAATACAAGCTAGACACCATATGCAACATGTAACCACATATGACACCGTGAGGTTAAAGCAAGCACCTGGGATGGTGGTTCACGATGAGCGAGATCATCAACTCGAGAGCTACGTTCCCCGTCTCCATCTGCTGACACTACACCCTTTAAAGTCTTGAAACGTGTCTGACTTAGCCGCGTACCACGCTAGAGCGACTTCTCTCTTATCTTTTTTGCTTCTGTCAAGGGAGGGTCTGAAATACCCTTGCATAAAAACACAATAGTGAGAGTATGGGTGAAGTGTGCAGAACTAGTGCACTGTAAAAGTAGCAGATAGCAGGTGGCTGAAAAACAAATGACAGGAGACATATGATAGCTCTACAACATTGCATGGCAAAGAAAATTAGATTCTACTCCGTATGATTTTGTAATATATGAGCATAGGAAATGCAGGTACTCCTCCAGCACACCACCACATGTGGTCCTATCAAGATAATTGTCGACTGAAAATAAATAGGACAGTCGATTTTTAATGAACCGTCCGATCTATAAGGAACGGGCAGATGGCCTTCATCTACCCCCGGCTAGTCACTGTTAACGATCTTTCTTGAACCGCCAGCGACCACCGGCCCAGACCCCTGCCTCCGCCGCCCCGCCCTCCCCTCGACCTCACACCACTGCCGTGCTTGGCAGCGCCCCCAGGCCATCCCTTTAATCTCGGCCGACCTCTAGATCAGGCGCCAGCAGCTCTAGGCCCCACACGCCCCTAAGATAAACACCGAGGCGCTGCTTCCCTGGTGTAATATGCAGACTAGCACCTGTTATGCCGGGGAATGCTTCCGTTAATTGGGAATCAACTGACCAGGAATTGAAATCCAGGGGGCGACGAACCTCTAGCTAAGGTGAAATAGTATACAAGGAGAAACCTTTTGCATCGCGAGTAACTAGGAACATCTAGTATCAAGAAGAAGCGGTAAACTAGTGTCTTTTGTGGGATGAATACCATGCAAGCAGACACATAAGATTTGCACGGATAAGGGAAGAGGAGTTCCATTTTTGGTTGCCGGTGTGGTCGCCTCCACATGTCGCGCTGATCTTCTTCTTTTTGCCGGGGAAACCGATGTTCTGGGGGAGGTTGTAGGCTTGGACGAACCCATGGCCAAATTGTTGACTGTGTGGCCATGGCCGTATGTCGGCGGAGGGGAAGCAGACCCAAGGTGGTGAAGGACGGCATAGCAGGAACAGCTCCGGTGCGGTGGACGGTGGCGAAGTTGGAGCGGCAGCGGTGAGGCGCAGGACGGCATGGTTGAACTGGCTCGGCTATGGACGGCTCGGCCTCAGCTTCAACTACTAGCCGTGGAGGGCATTGCGGTTGAGGTTGCGGTGGACGACGACGTTGGGGTATCGGCTCCAGCGTGATGGAGGAGGCTGGCAGTTGATGGGTGGGATGGGGTGGCGGACGGAGGACGCTGGCGTTTCACGGCTGGTAGAGAGGTAGTTTTGGCGCCCATGGAGTACGAATGGGGAATTAGACGGGGGGCGGGGGGAGCTAAGGGAGAACCATGTTTCGGTCTGGGATGCGCTTGTTTTTGGCTTTTTTGAACAGATGGGACGCACTTGTTTGAAATTTGGGGAAAGTACAAACTTTACCCCCTCTTAAATTTCGGACCTACTACGGGTCGGGGTCGGATGGTAATCCCAGGTGTCCCAAATAGTAGGCGGGAGTGATTTCGGCCGCGCGCATGTGTGCTTAGGCGACCATTGTGTATGAATGTTTTTTGGAGGCGGTTGCATGGCGTCTAGATGAAGCTACAAACCTACCACGGTTTAGACCTTTGGACATCGGGCCGGTAGGTTTCACGGGTCGGAGTTAGAAAAGTAATTTCCTTCTACTACCAAACATTGGTCTCACGTGGTTTCGGGTGAGTAGATGCTCTTTTTGCACTTCATTCGAAATTTTGAAACAGAAGCATTCACGTTTAGAGTACTCTTGAACTTTCAGGATTGACCTAAATAGACAACGTTAAATTTGACCTTGTATGTTTGAAAACCTCATTAAATTATCCGCTTCTTTTTGAAATTTTGACACTTGAAAATCCTATAACTACGATTATTTTGGAATGGAGGAGCTAAATTTGAATCTATTTTGTACATGACTATATATGCTATTATGTACAAAATCAGAGCAAAGATTGGTGCCCCATAACATAGGTATGATTTACAAATGCCATGATATCGAATTCAAATAATTGAATGGACTTCATGTTGAATTCGATTTTTTTAAACCACCTTAGGTTGAATTCAAATGTATGCTAGTTCATAGCTAGCTATTTATAATGCTCATTGTGTAACTTTCGTATGTATAATGTGCTTTACACACACAACATGAACTATACGCACGTTTATATTCGATTGCTAAAGCGATGCATTGTGTGGAGTTCAAAATACTAACTATGTGGATCAATTATGTCGAATAATAACATAGACATGCTCAAATTCGATAGAATCTAGATGTCTGATGGATCAATGACCGTTCCTTACGTGAATTGCAAATATCATGATCCCATCCTAATATTTGGATACAATTTATATCTTTAATCAATGTGTACATCAGTCTTTTACGTGTAGTTTCACTCTCCATCGGTGGTCTCTCACACATGCACACACACACTCTCCTAAGGTGTCTTTCTGGCAGACATGCTCTCGATATAACCCTCCCTCCCTCTCGTAACCATTTACGACTGTTTTCACTAACCTTTATCACAAGCACTCTTCCTCTCACAAGCACACACACGCACAATCCCCATCGACCCTTTATATACACATAGACCTACCTACGTGTCTCCTGTACGCACATTACCTTTAGGCCTGTCTCTCACACATTGTCTCACACCTCTCTTCCTAATCGACGAGTATGATTCTAGTAGAGCATTCTGTAGGATGCCCCTTAAAGTTAGGTTGGATGAGTAGTAATATCAGAGATAAGGGGTTACCTTAGTCTGATAACCCAGGGTTACAAATCCTAGCCGGCTTTGTCAGTGGACACAGAGTCCTTCACAATTCTGCTATCATTGTCTTGTACGACAAGTCATCCATGGGTCTCCCTAAATGCGTCATGGGCCGACCAATGCGGCACAGGACGAAACCAAATCAAGGGCCTCACCTCTGCCCCCAGGTCTCGTTATCTTCTCACACCCACACATACGAACACAGACACCACACAAAAAAATCTCCTTGTGCCTCTATACCCCCCTTGCATATACACACTCAAGGGAATCTCTCGCCGTGACATCATATATTAGTCTCTCCCTCTCTAGACCTATCTCATTCTCGTGCTATCTCTCCCACGCTCCCCCTCCCCCCGCGGCCCCTCTATCCATGCCTCTCTCCAATACGTAATACACACACATACCTCTCTAGGCCCTGCCAAATACATCAACTACACATTCACACATGTTACATCATGTACCCCATTGATCTAAAAAGCCCTCTCTTCATGTCTATTTCGCATACAACATTCCTTTTGAATAAAGTGTGGCCAAAAAATTATTTTAGAATTTCTATATATATACAACATTACAAAGTTATATGGAGGAGTATGAACGTTAATTTGCATTGCATTCCGCACTATGAATTTTTATATTTTTATACTATATATAAAGTTAGTCATAATAAAGAGAAATGAAGAGCATCTCTCTCCCCATCGCATACACCCCCTCTACGACCCTTTCACGTATGCACACAAACTATCTCCAGGTCCTCTAGAAGTAAGCCCCCAGCACATTCACGCATGTTTCATCTTTCTCTCAGGATATATACAGTGACGATCATTGTATTTGGAGCGAAAGCACGATACGTACATTGGACTTAAGAATCCACTCATTACGGTCACCATTTACGTTTTGTGGTTATTATATAGTCACGGGCTCACCGTACAGCTCTGTATTTGCTCAAGACACGACTAGTTGACCAGTTAAACGCTCCACGTTGCACCTCTAGTGTTGCATCACATTATCTCACTACCATTGGGCCCACCTGTCAGCTTATATCTACTCTTCTACACTCTTATAAAAAACAGAGTTGGTGATGATGGTGTTCCTGCCATCCTGCAACATAGGCCGTCCGATTTATATCTGACGGATAGGAAGGAAACTATGGCAATTTTGCAAAAAAGTACCCACACTCCTCTTGACATTTGCAAATAAGGCCTTCCCTCGTTCATCATTTTCTCTCACAAGATAAACTAGTCATACAAATGCATCTTGATGTTACGTGCAACGCACGGGCATCTTGCTAGTAAGAATGAAAACAAACGACAACAAATATTGGACGGTGGTTCGAAGTCATGACCGCGGGCACGGCGGACAAGGTGGCCTTGTATTGGTATGCTAAGCCATCTGTTTTAACACACAGGAGCTGGTGTGGTGATTATACACACACGCACGCATGCACACAAACTGCATGCACGCAACACTCACACGAACACATGCAGCCACGCACGCACGCAACACTCACACATACACACGCAGCCACGCACGCAACACACACGCACACATGCACGCACACACCACACGACCAACACACACTCTCACGCTCAAGTGCTTAACCTACACGTGCACGCGCACACACCAGGCCCTAACAGACACATACACAACCAGGTGATTCCCGTGCACGGGTTGGAGTCTTGTCGCGCCTGGGTAAATTTGTGTTTATCTGACCTTTTTCCTATGTGAACTGACATGCGGGGCCCACAAGGAACGTGGTCATTTTAACTAGTCAACATGGTGTCAGTCAGCCTATTGGGCTGGTCAACAGAGTGCAATCTGATGCTAAACGGTGAGAAAGTGATCGTATAATCACCGCAAAATGTATATAGTGACCGTAATGAGTGTATTCTGAAGTTCGGTGACCGTATTACGCTTTTCTCTCTGTAGGCCCTCCAAAACTACATCTCTACATGTTCTCACATGTTGCATCTAACAACTATGCAATACAACACTACTACTACACTCTAACACAATAAATCATATGTGTTTTTAATTTTACTAGATATAATATTGTTACTTAATTATTCAGTTTGCATACATTAAAATTGCCTTTGAAATGTATGGCCAGTATCATCTACCGCGCGGGAAAAATCCCGCCCTTTCCTGTTTAATCGGGTTTGTATCAATGGATCGTGCGAAACAGCAAAACTATAGTACTATACAGTACAAGCGACAGTTCACGGGGCCGCCGTGTCGTGTACTCCTCCGTCGTAAGAGTGGAGAGATCGCTTTCATAAGTGTTCTAGTCCCGTTCCCCGACATGTGGGACATCATGCTACCGGGTCCACGTGCCATACCGAAATACAGTGCAAAGCAGCAGGGTTGAAGCACCCCAGTCATGGCGTCGGCATAGTAATGAACAATGAGGCGTCAAATCACAAAGCTGCACCTTTCCCTCAGTTAAGTTGGAGGGACGAAGTAATAATGCTAAAAAAAGAAGTTGGAGGGACGAAGCAACCATCATTTCACTCGTTGCTGAATCCGTTTCTCCCTCATATTCTTCATGTTTTTTTTCAATAAGATCTTCTTCAAGTTAACCATGTGTTGCTTCTGCCGTTGTTCAGCCTCATGTGGGCCGTGGATCGGCTTGGCAAAGCACTGACATGGGGGACCGCATTTTAGCAAACCAACCGGCCAACGTCCTCTAAAAATAAGAAACCTCCCCCGCCATCCGCGTGACAAAATCACCTCCTTTTTACTAATCTTGATTCTATAATTTTTGAGATCAATATAATTGGGATTTGTATAGATAGCACACAGGAGCAAAACCAAGTGGTAGGTTAAGGGCATCCACAATGTGTAGCCAAATGTGAAAATAGCTTTTGGCATCGATGGGAACCATTATGGACGGTGCTGCCAAAGCCAAAAAGATGGAACCGAAGCTCCCTGATTGATTGATTCAAGGAATAGAAGAATGCAATATAGAGCATAGAGTCTACTCCCCTGTCCCTTCTATCACAAATCACAAAGCATTGAGGCGTCAAATCACAAAGCATGGACGAAGCAACCATCATTTCACTCTTCGTCGACTCTGCTTCTCCATCATCTTCTTCGAGAAACCACCTCACCGCACTAAGTTGGACAAACGTCGATGTCGTGTACTAGTAGTACTAGTACATTTACGCGTCCTTTGGTTCAATGGACTTCCTGAATGCAAATAAGGCGGTTGTCTCGGCTTGCAGGCAGCACTTGCGTCTGGTGGTCTCCCTCAACGGTGTTCTCCATCGAATGCACTTTGTCAAACCACAACGTTCGAGATATCGTTGACGTCACCGCAATGGGGAAGGAAGTCAAATAGTTACTACCTCCAGTTTTTGCACACAAGGCCAGTATATCAAAACTACAATTTGCAAAAGGCCACTAACACTAATCGAGGCAAAATTGATGAGTTTTGCCTCGTACTAGTAACCAAGGACATTAATATACCCTTGCATGCATCCGGAAGTGAGAAGGTTGGTTTGCATGGCGCTGCATTAATCAAGCGACGAGGAGTGAGATGGTTAGTTCTTTGGGCTTTGGAGAAAAAAATACGCATTAATTGACATGTCAAACGGGGATTTGTATTGATTAATCCCATGAAGGAAAACCCCGCCTTTCTTTATTAACGCCAGTACTCCTAGTACGTACGTACTTATCATGTTTGGGTCTAGGCCTTGCATTGCCATACTTCGCCACACATTTTTGCCAAGCTTGCCTAAAGTTTTCAAAATGAAAAGGAGGTACACTTGCACATGGCTGTCGAGTTCGCACCGCACCCTCACACAGTCGATCCTGCACGCCACAAACCCAACCAAGGGAATGCACCCTCACTGACACGTGCTGGGAAAATATCCCATGATACAAATTATAACATGATACCATGATACTATGTCATAAAAATCAAATTTGCATCCTTCAAAAAATTCTAAGAAAAATTGTAAATGTTCACTAGACATATGTCTACTAGCCCTAAGAAATTCAAATTCAAATTCGAAATACACATTGATAAATAAAAAAGAAAAATTCAACATGAATAGTGTCACAAAAGACAAAACCAGAAATGTCACTATTCACATTTGGAATTATCTTTTTTGTTTCTCCATGTATATTTCGATTTTGGATCTGAAATTTTTAGGGTTTGTAGGAACATGTCTTCTACACATTCATGATTTTTCTCGGAATTTTTTGAAATACCAAAAATTGTGTTTTTAAACATGGTATCATGGTATCATGTGATATCTTCCCGATACGTGCTACCGCATGTGAACAAACCAAACTCAGCCATCCTACCACTGACACATAATTTTCGTTCATACAGTTTGTTTATCCAACCGCATGTTGGGGAGGATCCGTACGGCCCGTGCGGTGGTCTGTTGGGGAAGAGAAGAGGTTGGGAAGACGGGTTAGGAGATGTAGGATATTCATCCAACATCCTGAAATGGTAGACTGGACCAAATGATGAAAGTCAGGCGACTTGCATAACAATATACGTTTTTACACAGCAAAAGATCCCTAAAAACAACAATATAAAGAAAAACTATCACTGCTCGTGGAACGAGATGGCCTCGTCGTCTTTGGCTGGCGGCGTGAACCAGCCGTAGCTGCCGACGTGTGTCTCCGCACCGTGGTTGTCCTCGGCCTCCAACTACTTGTTCACACGGAGCGTGCGGGCGCTTTGCATGGACAAGAGCACCACCCGGTTCAAGTTGAGGACGTCCGGTTCCGCCTGCAGGAGGGCCTCGATGGCAGCGGCATCCGCGTGCTTCGCCTCGAGTTGAGCCTCGCCGCCCGGTTCCGTTTGCAGGAGGGCCTCGATGGCAGCGGCATCTGCGTGCTCCGTGTCGAGTTGAGCCTCCGCCGCCCAGTTCAAGTTGAGGACGTCCGGTTTTGCCTGCAGGAGGGCCTCGATGGCAGCGGCATCCGCGCGCTCCGCCTCAAGTTGAGCCTCTGCCGCCCGATTCACATCCACGACATCCAGTTCCGCCTACAGGAGAGCCTCGATGGCAGCGGCATGCACGCGCTTTGCGTCGAGTTGAGCCTCTGCCTCTCGGTCCTCCTTTAGTATCGCCAGGTTGAACCGTTGGTCCGCCTGCACCATGGGGGACCCGGACGCCGGCACGAAGTCGACATCCATCGTCTCATACCCATCGGGGGCCTTCTACGCTGCGACCTCCACCATTAACATTGGATCGGCTTCCTCCTCCTCGTTGCTTGGCTCAAGAGAACTCGGGATTGGCTCGCCGCAAAGCGAGCTTGGGAACGGAGGTCTGTGGCACCGACCGCCGCCGCGATTTCTGCGCGGCGCTCCGGCGTCAGCATCTTGTAGTACGTGATCTTGCGGCGCACTATGGCTTCCCTACGAACTAGGGGACACTTGATGCGGGCTAGGGGATCGAAAGGTGGGGGCTGGGCTGGAGAGGAGGTGTGGTTTTGGGGCAGTGGCTGGCGTATGCTGAGCAGCGAAGGTTCTGGTGTGAATAGTGGTTCCGGTGACGACCGATCAATCGGTTTTGACTATACATTGCTCTTGTCGCGTTCGCGTTGCATCCCGGCATGCTGGCCCGTCCACGTCGCTCATCGAATGGAACGCGCTTCATCTTGTGTTTTCGCTCGCTTGTGGGACCACAATAGAGTGCAAACCGACGTCCCTCCCCCTCCCCCGCCCGCGTCATTTATACTACCACTCCCTCTGTTTTATGCGGAGTAAATAAAAACAGAGGGAGTATACTACGGATGAGGATCCCCTGACGTGGTCGAACCCATTGAATAACTGACATGCGGGGCCTAGCAAGCATGGGGTCTGCTAGTAAGTGAATGAAAGGGAGGGTAAGGCAGGGATACCTACGTTAGAGGATCCACTTCCACTACTACTCCCTCCTTCCATCTACAGGGCCTAATGCGTTTTTCGAGGCCAACTTTGACCAAATGTTAGAGTAATAATATATGACATGCAACTTACACAAAGCATACCGTCAAATTTGTATGTGAAAGGAGCTTCCAATGATATAATTTTAACATTATACATCTCATGTACTATTAATCTTGTCACTAGTCAAAGGCGGTTTTGAAAAAACGCATTAGAGCATGGTTGATAATATAGCCAACTGATGGCTATAAGGAACTGCCATGTCATCTATAGCCATCATCTATATGCACTCATACAGTAGTGTGGGCTATTTCCAGCACAAAAATATATAAGGTTGGCTATTGTATTAGTACTTTTTTGCATCTCCTCTCTATCTCTTTCTTCATATTTATTGTATTTAACTAGGAATGCGTATATAGCTAGGCTCTTACATGAGGGCTCACTCCCTTTACTTTTTCACATCTCTCTCCTCCACATAGGCCCTATATAAATGGAAGGAGGGAGTACTATGAGCACTGCATACTCTACTACATATGTTATCAGTACTCCACTAGTACTATTGTTTTAACACCTTTAGCTGATTGATCTACGAATGGAGAGATTCAAGCTTATTTTTGTTAACCGAGATGCAAACGACTAACAAACTGGATTCGAAGTCACCTATCGTAATAGTACCTGCGGGTTCTTTATGTGGAGCCTTCAAATGCAATAGCTAGAAGCGCAACGGCCAATGCCACAGGCAAATCTCCATTTTCCAACTTATACAACTCTTTAGGGTCCTGTCGGATTTCGGGTTCCGGCAGACCCTTGAGGTTCGAACACTGGGGTGCGCGCGAAGATTTCGCCTTCTACCTACCTGCACCCCTCCGCCTCGCTAAGATCTAAGCTATGGAAAGAACAACACAAGAGACACAGGGTTTATACTGGTTCAGGCCACCATTGTGGTGTAATACCCTACTCCAGTGTGTGGTGTGGTGGATTGCCTCTTGGGCTGATGATGATGAACAATACAAAGAAGAACAGCCTCCCGAAGGTCTGTTCTTGGCTGGGGGGACGAACTGCTAGGAGGAGTTCAGTCACCCTTCTCTCTCTGATCTCGATCCGATCCTTGATCCTCGATCTCCGCCCTCCCTCACTGTGGGCGGCTGGTCCTACTTATAGGCAATGGCCCTGGGCCTCTTCCCAAATATTGAGCGGGAAGGGCGCCAACAATTGGACATTTTGAAGGGGAACGTCTGGTACACTTATCCTGACTAAAGTTGGTCCTCGCCTGCACAAAGCTCTGGTGGTGACGCCGTCTTGGGCTCCACGATGACCTCCGTCTTGCAGTCCTCCTGGTCTTGGTCTTGTTGCACCGAAATGGCAACCTTTGCCTGATGCCTCGGTACCCTGCAGCTGCGCTTGCCCCCTTTGCACCAAAGGGGAAAGGAGGACACTGCGTGGGTTGGCGCCCGCCTGGCGCCCTTGGTCGTCATGGCTTGCGTCACGGGCACCTCATGAGGTACCCCGCCTTGATCTCTCCGCCTCCTCGCGAGCCAGCCTGGTGAGGCCGTGCCTGAGGAAGCTCCGCGTCATCTGCCCCGCGAGGCTTGGCCCCTCGCGAGGGTCTTGGGTCTGTGTTGATGAAGACGGGCCATGCTGGGCCCCCCTTTGAGCCACGCCGCAGGCCGCAGGCAGGCAAGTCTGGGGACCCCCGTTCCCAGAACGCCGACAGTAGTCCCCGGGCCCTAGGCGCGCCCGGACTTGGCCGTGCAGGGAGGCGGAAGGGCAAGAGCGAAGCACCGCGGGCCCTAACAGCCTGCGGCCTTGGGCGCCGCGTGGCGGTCGATTGGACATGGGCGGCACTGTTCCCCCACGCCCCCCTTATTTTGCGCCATGCTAGGCGGACTCGTGGTCGTACACAGCCGCTCCCCTTTCTGTTGCTCGAGCGCCCTCTGTCCTTCCTCCGATCGAACTCCAGCTTCTGTTTTCAACCCAATCTCGAACCTTCCCCCCCCCTTCCCATCACCGTGGCTCCGACGAAGAAGGGAAGAGGGAAGAATCCCGTTCCTCCGCCTTGCCCGCCGCCGTTGGTTGCCCCCGCCGAGGGCTTGGGCAAGGTCAGCTCGGCTCTGGCCACTATCTTCAACGAATGCGGGAGGACGACGGCCTGGCCCGTGTCCCACTTCTCCATCGACAGGATAGTCACCGAGGTCAAGTATTTTGCCGATGCCCTGTGGGCGGGTCTGGTTCCTCCCTTTTCTGATTTCTTCAATGTCGTGCTTTCCCACTATCAGATCCACATGATGCATCTGGGTCCTGAATCCATCACCCTCCTTTCGGTCTTCGCCTTTGTTTGCGAGGCTATGATGGGCATCCTTCCTTCGGTTGCCTTGCTGTGCCACTTCTTCTTGCTGCGCCTTGTCGATCCTACCCAATGCTGGGCGTGCGTGAGCTTCATTGCCGCGTCTGAGACAGCGGCCTCTGGGATTGACTTCAAGCTCCCTCTGCCCGCGGCTGGGTTCCGCGAGCGGTGGCTGTATGTGGATGCAGGGGTGCCCAGCCCCCTGCTATCGGAGCCAACTTTGCCTGTTGTCCCCAATTCAGGCTGGGGCCAGGAGACGCTTGAGAGCCCCCAGCTCGTCTTCGTCTGGCACCGCTTCGCGTTCTTGAGGTCTCTTGGCGTGACAGCGCCCAAGGTGGTGAAGGAGTTCCTGCTACACCGCGTTGCTCCTCTCCAACGCCACTCCCATCGGATGTGGGCCTTCAGCGGGCGCGATGATCGTATGAGGCTCCAGGAAGAGGACCTGACGCCTGAAGTGCTGAGGACAACGCTCTTGACCCTGACTGGGGGCCCCAACCCTGGCAGCATCCGGCAAGGAGGGGCCTTGCTGTACCTCTGCCAGAGCAGGGGCGATTTTGTGAATCAGATGCCTATCTTTGATGAGTGGGGGCCGCACCCCGCCGGCCTCCAGGGACCTCGCGATAACCCAGTGATGCTGACTGCCCTTCCAGTCGGCCAAGGCGACTCTTCCTCAAATGGCGGAGCAGGGAGGCATGAGGCGCCAGAGGCCGAGGGGGCTCCCGGCGGGGTGGCAGCGCCAGGCGATGCTCATGAGGGAGCAGCTCTCGGGGCCCGTGCCACTGAGGCTGAGGGTGACAAGCAGCTGCCCTTAGCGCCTGCGACTGAGGCCCCTGAGGCTCCAGCTGCTTCTCTTGGCGAGGCGATTGGCAGCGCGCATCAGGCAGGCGCCCCTGACGCAGATCGCCTTGACGCTCCATCTTCGTCGCAGGTTGAACCCTGCGCTCAACTCTTGGGCCACTTCCGCGTGGATTTTGAGGCCCTCCGGAAGAGAAGGGAGGCCCTGGGCGACGATTACTCTTGTCGCCTGCTGAAGCGTAGGAAGTACTTTGCCACTGATGAGTAAGCCTTCTCCTTTCCCGGCTCCCGATCCTTCTGTTGCTTTTACTGATCCTTGCTCCGCAGGCCCCTTCCAGCCGAGCTCACGGAGACGGCTGAGGTGCCGTCCCCCTTGGCTTCGCCCCCTCCACCGTCCTCAAGCGCTCCGAGCAGCAGAGCCCTTGTGGTTAGGGTGATCGGAGAGGCGAACCGTCCCGAGGCGCATTGTGGCCCTGCGCACCTCGCGATCCTCCTTCGCGAGCCTTCTCGTGGCATAGCCAGCCCGCCGTGGGCTTCTCGCCTGGTCGTGGACTGCGATTGGCTGAGGCGCTCCCTGCGCTCTTCATCTGGGGACGGGCTGGCTCCAGGCCGGGCTTCTGGCGGGGCGTGCCCGGCTGTCGCGAGGGTGCCAGCCCCCAGCCCCCTGCCCGGAGGGGGAGTGCTGATTCGTGGCCCCCGGCGCTTGCTCGGGGCAGATGATGGTGTGGAAGACGTGCTCGAGCGCGCCCGGGAGCGTCGCGTTGTTCGCCAAGGATTCCTTCGAAGGGCAGCTGACGTGGTGAGCCTGCTTGGTGAGGAGCTTGCTGATGAAGACGCGCGCCTTGAGGCCAAGGGCCTGCGCCTGGCTGCAGAGAGGCGCAAGCAGGAGGGCGTCATCGCCTTGCGCGCCGTCAGCGTGATCTTGACGACGCAGAGGCCAAGAAGTCGCTGGTGGCCTCTCGGGAGGCCCGATCTTGGGCCGCTGAGGAGGCCCGGGAAGCTGACCGGCGACGAAAGGCGGTGGAGGAGTGGGCTCGGGAGCTCCTGGCCTGGTGCCACTCACTGGAGGAGCAGGTGGAGCTGCACGAGGCAGCCCTCGCGTCGATGAAGGTGGCCTCTGGCGACTCAGCAAAGCTCCAGAAGCGTGAGGAGGCGCTGACGCTGGAGGCTGCCGAACGTACCCGCGAGTACGAGCGTCTGGAGATGAGGGAGCGCTTGGTGACGCAGGCGGAGGATGATGTCGCTGCACATGAAGCCCGTGTCCTGGAGAAGGTCGGTCGCCAGGTGGCAATGGCGCGTTTGAACCTCGAGCACGAGTTCGAGGAGAAGCTGGGGTTGATCCGGGCCGAGGCTGAAGGCAGGACTGCTGCCTTGAGGGCCAAGCTGGAGGAGGCGACGCGGCGGGCCGATGCTTTCCGGGCCGCCCTTGAGGTGGCGCAAGGTGAGTTAACCACCTCCCAGGCCGAGGTGCTCCTTCTTCGCCAGCGGGTGGACGAGGCTGAGGTCGTTGCGCGCCAGAATGCGGACGAGATACGTCAGCGGCGGATCCTGGAGCATGAGCACGGCCCCATGCTCACCACGCTCCGGGAGAGAGCCAACACAGCCTTGGGCAACATCTGCGAGGCGGCTATTGGCGAGCCGCACGCAGTCAACTACGCCGGCAATCTTCAGTTCTTCACCGACGTGGGGTGGCAGCGCAGCTGTCCACTGGGGCCGCGGGTCACGTCGAGTCCTTCTTCTTCGCGGACCGAGAGCGGGGGCAGCGCCGCCGCCGGTCCGGTGCTGATAGCTTCGCTAGCGTTGGAGTAGCCTTGGAGCCCACGGGCGCGCGCGAAGCCCCCGCGCGGGCCGCCCTGGGCTTGAGATGGGAGCTGGGTGCAGAAGGGGTGAGCCCCCGATGCGGCGAAGCCCAGGAGCTCTGCCACCTGCTCCAGTAGCACGTCGCGGCTGCCCTCCAGCAGCCTGCACTGCAGCAGCTCTCGGGCCACCGTGAGCGCGGCCCTCGAGTTCGCCTGCTCCCGGCGGGTGTACGGTGTCGTGGTCGCGGCATGATTGGAGGCCCTTGCTGCCGACCGCGCCTCCCGCGGTGTGAGTGTTTTCAAAGCCTGTCCGCGTCGCTCGCGGCCCGCAGCGCCCTGCGGACCGCAAGCTGCCTGGGGCACGGGGTCGCCCAAGGCGAACGGCTCTGCGCGGGCGGGCCACGCCGCCCATGGATCTGGGTTGCCCGCCTGGTCGCCGGACATGGTGACGACGATGCGGCGGGGCACGAAGCGGTAGAAGGTGGATTCCGGCGCACCCCTACCTGGCGCGCCAAATGTCGGATTTCGGGTATCAGCAGACCCTTGAGGTTCGAACACTGGGGTGCGCGCGGAGATTTCGCCTTCTACCTACCTGCACCCCTCCGCCTCGCTAAGATCTAAGCTATGGAAAGAACAACACAAGAGACACAGGGTTTATACTGGTTCGGGCCACCATTGTGGTGTAATACCCTACTCCAGTGTGTGGTGTGGTGGATTGCCTCTTCGGCTGATGATGATGAACAATACAAGGAAGAACAGCCTCCCGAGGGTCTGTTCTTGGCTGGGGGGACGAACTGCTAGGAGGAGTTCAGTCACCCTTCTCTCTCTGATCTCGATCCGATCCTTGATCCTCGATCTCCGCCCTCCCTCACTGTGGGCGGCTGGTCCTACTTATAGGCAATGGCCCTGGGCCTCTTCCCAAATATTGAGCGGGATGGGCGCCAACAATTGGCCATTTTGAAGGGGAACGTCTGGTACACTTATCCTGACTAAAGTTGGTCCTCGCCTGCACAAAGCTCTAGTGGTGACGCCGTCTTGGGCTCCACCATGACCTCCGTCTTGCAGTCCTCCTAGTCTTGGTCTTGTTGCACCGAAATGGCAACCTTTGCCTGATGCCTCGGTACCCCGCGGCTGCGCTTGCCCCCTTCGCACCAAAGGGGAAAGGAGGACACTGCGCGGGTTGGCGCCCGCCTGGCGCCCTTGGTCGTCATGGCTTGCGTCACGGGCACCTTGTGAGGTACCCCGCCTTGATCTCTCCGCCTCCTCGCGAGACAGCCTGGTGAGGCCGTGCCTGAGGAAGCTCCGCGTCGTCCACCCCGCGAGGCTTGGCCCCTCGCGAGGGTCTTGGGTCTGTGTTGATGAAGACGGGCCGTGCTGGGCCCCCCTTTGAGCCACGCCGCAGGCCGCAGGCAGGCAAGTCTGGGGACCCCCGTTCCCAGAACGCCGACAGGTCCAAAGATACTCACGAGATAGGGAGCTTAAAAAAAGTAGGGAGCTTAAAAAAAAGTTACTATTGACTGGGCTATACGTGGCGAAATCCTAGTAGGAAGAGCATGCGCCGAGAACAAGCACATTCACAGTGGTTGAAAACAAATTGGGAAACCATGTCTGTTTGAATAAAAATCTAGGAGTACGTATGAATCTAACAATATTGATTGGGGCTATGTTGAATGTTGATACTTTTTTCTGTAAGTTTTGATCAAAGTAGAAGATACTTGACTACATATAAAACTTATATGTAAACTACCTAGAAAGGATCAGAGGGAGTAATATTGTTACGTTCAAGAGCGAAACAACATTGAATACCCTTTATATATGATTTGGATGCTATGATCACCGGGTTCAAATTTCGAATCTGCCTTATGTATCACACATGCACCACTCGTCTCTCTCGATTTCATCTCGGAGATTCGATTGAAAGAGGGAGTATATAATACGTTCGTTTGCTTATGAACGTACAATATACTCCCTCTGATCCCACAGACACCTCCCGCAGGTCATTTCTTCATAGAAACAAACCAAACCTTTATCTCCTTACACGACATGCAAATTGACCTCTCAACATCAATCGATCTCGTCAAGATGTGTCGGGGCATGAACCGAATGGGATGTCAAAACTAAGATGGAAAGCGACACGTAGTGGAGGCAAAGTGAAACTTTAAACGAACCATTTGTTTGTATGCATGTCAGACAAATTACAACATTGGAAATACAAGCATGGTCTAGGACCACATGCGAGAGAAACGGCTCTACAGTACCGCCATTGTCCGATCCGAAGGTTTCCCTCAAAGCAACATGAGTGGGTCGACAATAGTTACACGATGATGCCTTCATCAAGGTAATGACACAAAACGCCACCATCGCCCGCCAACGCCTTGGTTTTCACTGGCAACTATGTCTCCCCAACTCACAACCGGGACTAGATGACAGATCTTGAGATCCAACCATCTAGCCTCAGGTCGACTACCTTCGACGAAGGAGGTGGCCGCCACCACCACGTCCAGGGCTAGAGCCCCCGACATCCTCGTGTTGGAGGTCGAGCCCAGTGGCAGCATGCCATTGAGGGAACAAGGATGGTACACGATAGCAGCTTGTGCGACCCACCGAAGCCCATCTGGGATCAGATCGGGCACCCAAGCCGCCGCTGCATGACCCTTCGCCATACGCCACCACCATGCATGCCGAAACTGGCCATCGCCACCCTGCGCCACTACCAGATGTCTGGCCGGCGTGGACCGCCGCTCCCTGATCAGATCTGGCCGGGAAGAAGCATCGTCGCCACCGCTGCAGCGCACAGGCTTAGCCTGCGAGCCTCGACGGCGGTGGTGGTGAAGGAAATATGCCCTAGAGGCAATAATAAAGTTATTATTTATTTCCTTATATCATGATAAATGTTTATTATTCATGCTGGAATTGTATTAATCGGAAACATAATACTTCTGTGATACATAGAAAAACAGAGTGTCTCTAGTATGCCTCTACTTGACTAGCTCGTTGATCAAAGATGGTCATGTTTCCTAGCCATTGACATGAGTTGTCATTTGATTAACGGGATCACATCATTAGGAGAATGATGTAATTGACCTGACCCATTCCGTTAGCTTAGCCCTCGATCGTTTAGTATGTTACTATTGCTTTCTTCATGACTTATACATGTTCCTATGACTATGAGATTATGCAACTCCCGTTTACCGGAGGAACACTTTGTGTCCTACCAAATGTCACAACGTAACTGGGTGATTATAAAGGTGCTCTACAGGTGTCTCTAAAGGTACATGTTGGGTTGGCGTATTTCGAGATTATGATTTGTCACTCCGATTTTTCGGAGAGGTATCTCTGGGCCCTCTCGGTAATGCACATCACACTTAAGCCTTGCAAGCATTGCAACTAATGAGTCAGTTGCGGATGATGTATTACGGAACGAGTAAAGAGACTTGCCGGTAACGAGATTGAACTAGGTATTGAGATACCGACGATCGAATCTCGGGCAAGTAACATACCGATGACAAAGGGAACAACGTATGTTGTTATGCGGTCTGACCGATAAAGATCTTCGTAGAATATGTAGGGAGCCAATATGAGCATCCAGGTTCCGCTATTGGTTATCTGAAGACGTGTCTCGGTCATGTCTACATAGTTCTCGAACCCGTAGGGTCCGCACGCTTAAAGTTACGATGACGGTTATATTATGAGTTTATGAGTTTTGATGTACCGAAGGTTTTCGGAGTCCCGGATGTGATCACGGACATGACGAGGAGTCTCGAAATGGTCGAGACATGAAGATTGATATATTGGACGACTATATTCGGACACCGGAATGGTTCCGGGGGTTATCGGATATATACCGGAGTACCGGGGGGTTACCGGAACCCCCGGAGGTTATTGGGCCTCATGGGCCCAATTGGTGGAAGAGGAGAGGCGGCCAAGGGGCAGCCGCGCGCCCCTCCCCCAAGTCCGAATTGGACAAAGAGGGGGGCGGCGCCCCCCCTTTCCTTTCCCCCTCTCTCTCCTTCCCTCTTCTCCTAATCCAACAAGGAAAGGGAGGGAGTCCTACTCCCGGTGGGAGTAGGACTCCTCCTGGCGCGCCTCCTCCTGGCCGGCCGCACCTCCCCCTTGCTCCTTTATATACGGGGGCAGGGGGCACCCTAGAGACACAACAATTGATCGTTTGATCTTTTAGCCGTGTGCGGTGCCCCCCTCCACCATAGTCCACCTCGATAATACTGTAGCGGTGCTTAGGCGAAGCCCTGCGTCGGTAGAACATCATCATCGTCACCACGCCGTCGTGCTGACAAAACTCTCCCTCAACACTCGGCTGGATCGGAGTTCGAGGGACGTCATCGGCTGAACGTGTGCTGAACTCGGAGGTGCCGTTCGGTACTTGATCGGTCGGATCGTGAAGACGTACGACTACATCAACCGCGTTGTGCTAACGCTTCCGCTTTCGGTCTACGAGGGTACGTGGACAACACTCTCCCCTCTCGTTGCTATGCATCACCATGATCTTGCGTGTGCATAGGAATTTTTTTGAAATTACTACGTTCCCCAACAGTGGCATCCGAGCCTGGTTTTATGCGTTGATGTCATATGCACGAGTAGAACACAAGTGAGTTGTGGGCGATATAAGTCATACTGCTTACCAGCATGTCATACTTTGGTTCGGCGGTATTGTTGGATGAAGCGGCCCGGACCGACATTACGCGTACGCTTACGCGAGACTGGTTCTACCGACGTGCTTTGCACACAGGTGGCTGGCGGGTGTCAGTTTCTCCAACTTTAGTTGAACCGAGTGTGGCTACGCCCGGTCCTTGCGAAGGTTAAAACAACATCAACTTGACAAACTATCATTGTGGTTTTGATGCGTAGGTAAGAACGGTTCTTGCTAAGCCCGTAGCAGCCACGTAAAACTTGCAACAACAAAGTAGAGGACGTCTAACTTGTTTTTGCAGGGCATGTTGTGATGTGATATGGTCAAGACATGATGCTAAATTTTATTGTATGAGATGATCATGTTTTGTAACCAGTTATCGGCAACTGGCAGGAGCCATATGGTTGTCGCTTTATTGTATGCAATGCAATCGCGCTGTAATGCTTTACTTTATCACTTGACATAGCCACTGCCAAACCCTAGTCATTTCGGTCTCACCGATAGGAATCTCGGTCTCACCGAGATGGGATTGCAAACTCTTGGTTTTCCTTCGTAACGTTTCGGTCTAACCGAGATGAGCGATCGGTCCCATCGAGTTCGCAATGCAAACTCTCTGTTTCCCCTTCGTAACGTTTCGGTCCAACTGAGATGAGCGAATCGGTCCCATCGAGTTTGCCTGACCAACTCTCTGGTTAGCTTATTACCAAAATCGGTCCCACCGAGTTTGTGTAATCGGTCTCACTGAGATTACGTAATGCCCTAACCCTAATGAAATCGGTCCCACCGAGTTGACATGTCGGTCCCACCAAAAAGCCTAGCGGTCACATTATGAACTGAATCAGTCTGACCGAGTTTTCTAATTCGGTCCCACCGAGTTTGGTAAAATTGTGTGTAACAGTTAGTTTTTGTGTGGAGGCTATATATACCCCTCCACCCACTCTTCATTTGCGCAGAGATCCATCAGAACATGCCTACACTTCCAACATACATTTTCTGAGAGAGAACCACCTACACTTGTGTTGAGGTCAAGATATTCCATTCCAACCACATAAATCTTGATCTCTATCCTTCCCCAAGTTGCTTTCCACTCAAATCATCTTTCCACCAAATCCAATTCTATGAGAGAGAGTTGAGTGTTGGGGAGACTATCATTTGAAGCACAAGAGCAAGGAGTTCATCATCAACACACCATCTATTACCTTTTGGAGAGTGGTGTCTCCTAGATTGGTTAAGTGTCAATTGGGAGCCTCCGTCAAGATTGTGGCGTTGCATCTAGGAGATTGTACAGGCAAGGAGATCGCCTACTTCATGAAGCTCTACCCTAGTGAGGCAAGTCCTTCGTGGGCGATGGCCATGGTGGCATAGACAAGGTTGCTTCTTCGTGGACCCTTCGTGGGTGGAGCCCTCCGTTCACTCGCGCAACCGTTACCCTTCGTGGGTTGAAGTCTCCATCAGCATGGATGTACGATAGCACCACCTATTAGAACCACGGATAAAAAATCTCCGTGTCTACATTGTGTTTGCTCCCTCAAACTCCTCCCTTTACCTTCATATGCAATTGTTTTACATTTTACTGCTATACTCTTAGAATTGCATGTGTAGGTTGATTGCTTGACTTGTGCAAAGTTGCTAAAATCTGCCAAGACTTCAAAATTGGGAAAAGGCTAGATTTTTATTTGGTCAAGTAGTCTAATCACCCCCCTCTAGAAATACTTTCGATCCTACAGGTAGATTTCTCCTTAGGACCAGAGCTTGCCGTATGTCTTCTAGCAAAAGCTTCAAGAGTGCTGGCTTCGGCATCGGAGGCTAGGGCATGCGGGCATGAGGAACTTGCACACTCTCGCGAAGAAGAAGCATGTCATTGGCATCGAGGGCGTCAAGTTCAAGAAGGATCATCTGTTGTGCCTGTGAAGCTGGAAAGATGACTAGGCCAAGCATCCCTCGAAGACAATCATGACAACAACACGTCCCTTCGAGCTGCTACACATGGACTTATTTGGCCCTACTCATTGTAACGCCCACGATGCGGCTATATCTCCCACGTGTCGAAGCACAACTTAGAGGCATAACTGCATTGTAAGCAATGTTGCAAGTGGGGTAATCTTCACAACAACCCATGTAATGAATAAGGAAAAGAGGTACATAGTTGGCTTACACTCGCCACGTCACACAATAACATAAATATCATTACATTGATCCAGATACAATCAAGGTCCGACTACGGAACCAAAATAAAGAACAAACCCAAATGCAACAAAGTCCCCGATCGCCCCGACTGGGCACCACTACTGATCGTCTGGAAAGGAAACGTAGTATCATCCTGAGTCCTCATCGAACTCCCACTTGAGCTTAGTCGAATCTCCTGGAGCGGTATCATCGGTCCCTGCATCTGGTTTTGGAAGTAATCTGTGAGTCACGGGGACTCAGCAATCTCACACCCTCGCGATCAAGACTATTTAAGCTTATAGGAAGGGTAAAAGGTATGAGGTGGAGCTGCAGCAAGCACTAACATATATGGTGGCTAACATACGCAAAAGAGAGCGAGAAGAGAAGGCAAAGGCACGATCGAGAAACTATGATCAAGAAGTGATCCTAGAACAACCTACGTTCAAGCATAACACGAGACCGTGTTCTCTTCCCGGACTCCACCGAAAAGAGACCATCACGGCCACACACTCAGTTGATTCATTTTAATTAAGTTAAGTTTCAGGTTTTCTACAACCGGACATTAACAAATTCCCATCTGCCCATAACCGCGGGCATGGCTTTCAAAAGTTCAAAACCCTGCAAGGGTGTCCCAACTTAGACCATCACAAGCTCTCACGGCCAATGAAGGATATTCCTTCTCCCAAGACAATCCGATCAGACTCTGAGTCCCAGTTACAAGACATCTCGACAATGGTAAAACTAAACAAGCAAAGCCACCCGAATGTGCCAACAAATCCCGATAGGAGCTGTACATATCTCGTTCTTAGGGCACATCGGATGAGCCAGACGTCGGGTAGGCCAGCCCAGAGTTGCCGCTGGTAGCCCTGGACATCGCTCAGGTTGGACCAACACTTAGAGAAGCACTGGCCCGGGGGGGTAAAATAAAGATGACCCTTGAATCCGTGAAACCCAAGGGAAAAAGGCTAGGTGGTGAATGGTATAACCAAGGTTGGGCCTTGCTGGAGGAGTTTTATTCAAGGCAAACTGTCAAGGGGTTCCCATTATAACCCAACCGTGTAAGGAATGCAAAATCAAGGAACATAACACCGGTATGACGGAAACTAGGGCGGAAAGAGTGGAACAAAACACCAGGCATAAGGCCGAGCCTTTCACCCTTTACCAAGTATATAGGTGCATTAAGATAGACAAGATATAATAATGATATCAGAACAATAAACATGTTCCAACAAGGAACAAACTCCAATCTTCACCTGCAACTAGCAACGCTATAAGAGGGGCTGAGCAAAGCGGTAACATAGCCAAACAATGGTTTGCTAGGATAAGGTGGGTTAGAGGTTTGATATGGCAATATGGGAGGCATGATAAGCAAGTGGTAGGTATCGTAGCATAGGAATAGGCAAAGAGCGAGCATCTAGCAAGCAAAGATAGAAGTGATTTCGAGGGTATGGTCATCTTGCCTGCAAAGTTCTCTGAGTTGATGTTAGCTTGATCCTCGTAAGCATACTCAACAGGCTCCTCGATCATGTACTCGTCTCCCGGCTCTACCCAAAGCAAGAACACAAGCAAAGGGAGACACAATCAACCACGTGCAATGCACAAACAACATAATGCAAAACATGGCATGATATGCGGGATGCGGTATGAGATGCATATGCATGTTTCGGAAAGGAAAGATTGAACCTGGACTCAAATTGGAAAAGCAAGAGTGCCACTGGAAAGAGGAGTTGATTTCGGTCGAAATCGATATAAAGATCACCGGAATCGTATGCACGGTTTGCAAATGGCAAGCAAAACAAATATGACACCGATCTGCAATTAACAGCACGAGGCCATCTAAATGCATCAAGAACAACATGCTACAACACTCTAACATGGCAACAAAATACATGGCAGGGATCCACTCAAGATGCTTGACAAAATATTAACACTGAGCTACGGCTAATTCACTCAATAGCAGGTTCAAACAAGCATGGAAAAAGTGCAAAAGATAACAGGTTACAGACTTAGTGAAAATAACATGTCAGGAATTTAACATTAGGAAGCAATGTTTAGAGCACGATAACAACATGCTACAGGAATATATCATGGCAAAGCAAGGCATGGAATGAAGCTACTCAAAGCATACAACAAAAGCCCCTTACTGACCATAAGCCAAAAGGGATTAGAAAATACAATGGCAACCATGTGAACATAGCAATTATCGTTAACAGATTCAGACTTAGTAGAAAACTGGAACATGTCAAAACAGATATTAAGTAGGCATGTTTACGAGATCGATGCACTCACCACAAGGCATTGCATGATAAACTAATCATACACCCAACAAGTAGACATGGCATAGAAGCTAAACATGGCAAGAGCAACATCATAGCATGCATGGATCAACTACAACAAGCTCGGCAAAATTGCTTAACATGTCCATAATTTCAAACAAAGACATGGATGGATAGAGCACAACAATATCTACAAAACATACTTACTGATCATGCTCAAAAGAGGCATGGATCACTCTGTAGCAACATGAATACATGGCATAAAAATATTGACAGGGAAATGACTTAGAAGATTTCTAAGTCCCTGAAATCAGCAAAATTACGAGAGCTACTTTGCATGCTTGTGCTAGTCACTGTCGGATTTCGGGTTCCTGCTGAACCTTGAGGTTCGAACACTGGGGTGCGCGCGGAGATTTCGCCTCCTACCTACCTGCACCCCTCCGCCTCGCTAAGATCTAAGCTATGGGAAGAACGACACAAGAGATACAGGATTTATACTAGTTCGGGCCACCATTGTGGTGTAATACCCTACTCCAGTGTGTGGTGTGGTGGATTGCCTCTTGGGCTGATCATGATGAACAATACAAGGAAGAACAGCCTCGCGAGGGTCTGTTCTTGGCTGGGGGGACGAACTGCTAGGGGGAATTCAGTCACCCTTCTCTCTCTCTCGGATCTCGATCTTCTCTTCTTCGTCCTCCCCTCTCCTTCTACCTCTACCTTGTGGGTGGCTGGTCCTATTTAAAGAGGCCCTGGTCCTCTTCCCAAATATTGAGCGGGAAGGGAGCCAACAATGGCGGGCTAATTTGAAGGGGGACAGCTAGTACTAGCTATCCTGACAAAAGTAGTCTTCGCCTGCACAAAGCTCTGGTGGTGACGCTGTCTTGGGCTCCACGATGACCTCCGTCTTGCTGTCCTCCTGGTCTTGGTCTTGTTGCACCGAAATGGCAACCTTTGCCTGATGCCTCGGTACTCCGCGGCTGCGCTTGCCCCCTTTGCACCAAAGAGGAAAAGGAGGACACTGCACGGGCTGGCGCCCGCCTGGCGCCTTTGGTCGTCATGGCTTGCGTCACGGGCACCTCGTGAGGTACCCCGCCTTGATCTCTCCGCCTCCTCGCGAGCCAGCCTAATGAGGCCGTGCCTGAGGAAGCTCCGTGTCGTCTGCCCCGCGAGGCTTGGCCCCTCGCGAGTGTCTTGGGTCTGTGTTGATGAAGATGAGCCATGCTGGGCCCCCCTTTGAGCCACGCCGTAGGCCGCAGGTAGGCAAGTCTGGGGACCCCCGTTCCCAGAACGCCGACAGTAGCCCCCGGGCCCAAGGCGCGCCCGGACTTGGCCGTGCAGGGAGGCGGAAGGGCGAGGGCAAAGCGCCGCGGGCCCTAACAGCCTGCGGCCTTGGGCGCCGCATCGCGGTTGATTGGACGTGGGCGGCACTGTTCCCCCACGCCCCCCTTAGTTTGCGCCATGCTAGGAGGACTCTTAGTTGTACACAGTCGCTCCCCTTTTTGTCGCTCGAGCGCCCTCTGTCCTTCCTCCACTCGAACTCCAGCTTCTGTTTTCAACCCAATCTAAAACTCCCCCCCCCTTCCCATCGCCATGGCTCCAACAAAGAAGGGAAGAGGGAAGAAACCCGTGCCTCCGCCTTGCCCGCCGCCGTTGGTGGCCCCCGCCGAGGGCTTGGGCAAGGTCAACTTGGCTCTGGCCACTATCTTCAACGAATGTGGGAGGACGACGGCCTGGCCCGCGTCCCACTTCTCCATCGACAGGATAGTCACCGAGGTCCCGTATTTCGCCGACGCCCAGTGGGCGGGTCTGGTTCCTCCCTTTTCTGATTTCATCAATGCCGTGCTTTCCCACTATCAGATCCACATGATGCATCTGGGTCCTGAATCCATCACCCTCCTTTCGGTCTTCACCTTTGTTTGCGAGGCTATGATGGGCATCCTTCCTTCGGTTGCCTTGCCGCGCCACTTCTTCTTGCTGCGCCTTGTCGACCCTACCCAACGCTAGGCGTGCGTGAGCTTCATTGCCGCGTCTGAGATAGCGGCCTCTGGGATTGACTTCAAGCTCCCTCTACCCGCGGCTGGGTTCCGCGAGCGGTGGCTGTATGTGGATGCAGGGTGCCCAGCCCCCTGCTATCGGAGCCAACTTCGCCTGCTGTCCCCAATTCGGGCTGGGCCAAGAGACGCTGGAGAGCCCCCGGCTCGTCTTCGTCTGGCACCGCTTTGCGTTCTTGAGGTCGCTTGGCATGACAGCGCCCAAGGTGGTGAAGGAGTTCCTTCTGCGCCGCGTTGCTACTCTCCAACGCCACTCCCGCCGGATGTGGGCCTTCAGCGGGCGCGATGATCGTATGAGGCTCCAGGAAGAGGACCAGATGCCTGAAGTGCTGATGACAGCGCTCTTGACCCTGACTGGGGACCCCAACCCTGGCAGCATCCAGCAGGGAGGGGCCTTGCTGTACCTCTGCCAGAGCAGGGGAGATTTTGTGAAGCAGATGCCTATCTTTGATGAGTGGGGGTCGCGCCCCGCCGGCCTCCAGGGACCTCGCGAGAACCCAGTGATGGTGACTGCCCTTCCAGTCGGCCACGGCCACTCTTCCTCAAGCGGCGGAGCAGGGAGGCATGAGGCGCCAGAGGCCGAGGGGGCTCCCGGCGGGGTGACATCGCAAGGCGATGCTCATGAGGGAGTAGCTCTTGGGGCCCGCGCCGCTGAGGCTGAGGGTTGCAAGCAGCTGCCCTCAGTGCCTGCGAATGAGGCCCCTGAGGCTCCATCTGCTTCTCTTGGCGAGGCGATTGGCAGCGCGCATCAGGCGGGCGCCTCTGACGCAGATCGCCTTGGCGCTCCGTCTTCATCGCAGGTTGATCCATGCGCCCAACTCTTGGGCCGCTTCTGCGTGGACTTTGAGGCCCTCCGGAAGAGAAGGGAGGCCCTGGGCGACGATTACCCTTGTCGCTTGCTGAAGTGTAGGAAGTACTTCGCCACTGATGAGTAAGCCTTCTTCTTTCCCATCTCCCGATCCTTCTGTTGCTTTTACTGACCCTTGCTCCGTAGGCCCCTTCCAGCCGAGCTCGCGGAGACGGCTAAGGTGCCATCCCCCTTGGCTTCGCCCCTCCACCTTCCTCAAGCGCTCCTAGCAGCAGAGGCCTTTTGGTGAGGGCGATCGGAGAGGCGAACCGTCTCAAGGCGCATTGTGGCCCTGCGCACCTCGCGATCCTCCTTCGCGGGCCTTCTCGTGGCATAGCCAGCCTGCCGTGGGCTTCTCGCCTGGTCGTGGACTGTGATTGGCTGAGGCGCTCCCTGCGCTCTTCACCTGGGGATGGGCTGGCTCCAGGCCAGGCTTCTGGCGTGGCGTGCCCGACCGTCGCGAGGGTGCCAGCCCCCTGCCCGAAGGGGGAGTGCTGATTCGTGGCCCCCGGTGCTTGCTTGGGGCAGATGATGGTGTGGAAGATGTGCTCGAGCACGCTCGGGAGCGTCGCGCTCTCCGCCAAGGATTCCTTCGAAGGGCGGCTGACGAGGTAAGCCTGCTTCGCGAGGAGCTTGCTAATGAAGACGCGCGCCTTGAGGCCGAGGGCCTGCGCCTAGCTGTAGAGAGGCGCGAGCTGGAGGGTGCCATCGCCCTTGCGCGCCGTCAGCGCGATCTTGATGACGCAGAGGCCAAGGCGTCGCTGGTGGCCTCTTGGGAGGCCCGATCTTGGGCCGCCGAGGAGGCCCGGGAAGCTGACCGGCGGCGAACGGCGGCGGAGGAGCGGGCTCGGGAGCTCCTGGCCTCGTGCCACTCACTGGAGGAGCAGGTGGAGCTGCGCGAGGCAGCCCTCGCGTCGATGAAGGTGGCCTCTGGCGACTCAGCAGAGCTCTAGAAGCGTGAGGAGGCGCTGATGCTGGAAGCCGCCGAACGTACCCGTGAGTACGAGCGTCTGGAGACGAGGGAGCGCTTGGTGACGTAGGCGGAGGATGATGTCGCTGCACAGGAAGCCCGTGTCCTGGAGGAGGTCGGACATCGGGTGGCGATGGCGCATTTGAACCTCGAGCAAGAGTTTGAAGAGAAGCTGGGGTTGATTCGGGCCAAGGCTGAAGGCAGGACTGCTGCCTTGAGGGCCAAGCTGGAGGAGGCGACGTGGCGGGCCGATGCTTTCCGGGCCGCCCTTGAGGTGGCGCAAGGTGAGTTAACCACCTCCCAGGCCGAGGTGCTCCTTCTCCACCAGCGGGTGGAGGAGGCTGAGGTCGTTGCGCGCCAGAATGCGGACGAGATACGTCAGCGGCGGATCCTGGAGCATGAGCACGGCCCCATGCTCACCATGCTCTGGGAGAGAGCCCACGCAGCCTTGGGCAACATCTGCGAGGCGGCTGTTGGCGAGCCGCATGCATTCAACTACGCCGGCAATCTTCAGTTCTTCACTGACGTGGTGACGCAGCTAGAGGCGCGGTCAGTTAGGGCTGACCGGTTGGTGGAAGAGAGGAGCCGCGCCCTGCTCGGGCGCGCCTTTTCTCGCGTCTTCAGCCATCTCCAGAACATGGATCCCCACTTCGATTTCGACGCCGCCATCGCCCCAGTCCCCCAGGCCGTCCGAGACGATCTGGCGCACTGGGTGGAAGACAATGTGGATGCTCTTATCAGGGCCTTCGCTTCAGAAAACGACAGCGTGATCGTGGCTGCCGACGAGGGCGGTGTGTTGAACGGCCCTGACGCTGCTGGCGGCGACGCGGACAGCGATGGCGAGTTCAGCTATGCCAGCAACGGCTCGGGTGGTGCTCCAGAGGACGCATTGGGGGATTTATCCGACTGATTGTGCATCGTTCCTACTTCCTTACCCTGCATGAATAGAACTCAGGTTTTGGGCTGATGGCGGTGAGAGCATTTTGGAGGGGGAGCCCCTTATGTAAAACTTGTGTTCATCGTATTAGTAGACGCTACATTGCCCATGCGCCCACGCCAAGTGGTTGGCTTAAGCGACGCGCTGGTCGGCTAGTTTACCTTTGTCCCGTGCTGGCCCTGAGGTAGCCCGTGGGAGGCTGCGGTGTCCTGAGTGTTCCCTGATTGAACCCATAGGGTCTGCAGTAAAACACCCTCCTGAGAGGACGCGGCGGCGGCAGTCTGGGCTGCGCGCAAGCTAGGCCTGACCCGGCTCGCGAGGGGCTCACGCGGGGAGGCAGCTGAGGCGAAGTGGTAACCAAAACGCGAGAAATTGCTTGAACAAGACTAAGCACCCCTTCCCCGAACACACGCAAATCTCAAATTTGAATCCAACTTGAATCCAGCGGGGGAAAGCGACAACCAAAGGGAAGAGCAATGAAAGCAGACAAAAGGCCGCATCCGGCACCTAATCTAGTCTTGGACGTCTTCTCACCAGCGCGGAGCTAAGTGCTGCCACTGGGCGTGGGAGGGAGCCCCAGGGCCTGAGGTCGGCACCCCTGAGACTCTGGGTCGTGTACAGCCCCACTCATTATTACGTGAGAGTGTCACGGGGCGGCGAGCTTCACAGGCACTGGGCCTTCTTCACAGGTACCGGCCTTGCTTCATATCGCCAGACGAGGGCCCTGCCTTGCGCCACACTCTAGTGCCATCAATGACGACCGGAAACCAGGACGCCGACGATGGGGTAGAGCGGTAGCCAGCGGTTCCCCCGACGACCACGGGTCCTCCCCCAGGGGCAGGCCCTGAGGCACCTCCCCAGCGGAGGGCCTACCCCTGAGAACACCTTGCTCCGAACGCCGCGGTGGTGATGTCGGATCTCGGCCCCTCTCCTGCAGCCCCCTGCGCCCTCCTCCCGAGGGGTAGGAGACTGTGGGAGCGGGGAAGCTGCTCACTGTGGCGACCTGCACCTCCTGTGATCCATGGTTAGCGTATGCCTGCTCCTGAAGAATTAGCGGTACCCGATAATCGTTGCCTCCAGCGTGCCCAGTGGGACCGTCCCGGGACTCCTGGAAGGGCTCAACTTCTGGCGCCTCGTCCCCCCAGCTTGGGCTGAGGGGCGAGCCTTGTTCGCCCTCGTGAGGGTGTCCTTGGTCCATCATGAGGGGCACGTATACTTCTGGTGCCGTCATCCCGAAGGCCGTGCCGTGGTGCTCCGTGAGCCACGCAGCTCTGCTTGACGCGCTCACCGTGGGGTGGTAGCGCAGCTGTCCACTGCGGCCGTGGGTCGCGTCGCGCCCTCCTTCTTCCCGGACCGGGAGCGGGGGCAGCGCCGCCGCCGGTCTGGTACTGACAGCTTCGCTGGCATTCGAGTAGCCTTGGAGCCCGCGGGCGCGTGCGGAGCCCCCGCGCGTGCCGCCCTGGGCTTGAGATGGGAGCTGGGTGCAGAAGGGGTGAGCCCCCGAGGCGGCGAAGCCCAGGAGCTCTGCCACCCGCTCCAGCAGCACATCGCGGCCGCCCTCCAGCAGCCTGCACTGCAGCAGCTCTCGGGCCACCGTGAGTGCGGCCCTCGAGTTCGCCTGCTCCCGGTGGGTGTACGGTGTCGTCATCGCGGCGTGATTGGAGGCCCTTGCTGCCGACGCGCCTGGCGCGGTGTGAGAGCTGTCGAAGCCTGTCCGCGTCGCCCGCAGCCCGCAGCGCCCTGCGGACCGCGAGCTGCCTAGGGCACGGGGTCACCCGAGGCGAGCGGCTCTCCGCGGGCGGGCCACGCCGCCCATGGATCTAGGTTGCCCGCCTGGTCGCCGGACATGATGATGACGACGTGACGGGGCGCGAAGCGGTAGAAGGTGGATGCCGGCGCACCCCTACCTGGCGCGCCAAATGTCGGATTTCGGGTTCCTGCTGACCCTTGAGGTTCGAACACTGGGGTGCGCGTGGAGATTTCGCCTCCTACCTACCTGCACCCCTCCGCCTCGCTAAGATCTAAGCTATGGGAAGAACGACACAAGAGACACAGGATTTATACTAGTTCGGGCCACCATTGTGGTGTAATACCCTACTCCAGTGTGTGGTGTGGTGGATTGCCTCTTGGGCTGATGATGATGAACAATACAAGGAAGAACAGCCTCGCGAGGGTCTGTTCTTGGCTGGGGGGACGAACTGCTAGGGGGAGTTCAGTCACCCTTCTCTCTCTCTCGGATCTCGATCTTCTCTTCTTCGTCCTCCCCTCTCCTTCTACCTCTACCTTGTGGGTGGCTGGTCCTATTTATAGAGGCCCTGGTCCTCTTCCCAAATATCGAGCGGGAAGGGAGCCAACAATGGCGGGCTAATTTGAAGGGGGACAGCTAGTACTAGCTATCCTGACAAAAGTAGTCTTCACCTGCACAAAGCTCTGGTGGTGACGCCGTCTTGGGCTGCACGATGACCTCCGTCTTGCAGTCCTCCTGGTCTTGGTCTTGTTGCACCAAAATGGCAACCTTTGCCTGATGCCTCGGTACTCCGCGGCTGCGCTTGCCCCCTTTGCACCAAAGAGGAAAAGGAGGACACTGCGCGGGCTGGCGCCCGCCTGGCGCCTTTGGTCATCATGGCTTGTGTCACGGGCACCTCGTGAGGTACCCCGCCTTGATCTCTCCGCCTCATCGCGAGCCAGCCTGATGAGGCCATGCCTGAGGAAGCTCCGTGTCATCCGCCCCACGAGGCTTGGCCCCTTGCGAGGGTCTTGGGTCTGTGTTGATGAAGATGGGCCGTGCTGGGCCCCCCTTTGAGCCACGCCGCAGGCCGCAAGCAGGCAAGTCTGGGGACCCCCGTTCCCAGAACGCCGACAGTCACCACAGATGTCACAAAAATACATCGCATACACCCCTGTAAAGATGGCATGACATACTTTAAAACTCATGTAGGGCTCAAGTTCATAGGAGTCACACATCAATCATGGCAAAAATGACAAAAGTCCAATTGCTGATAAGAACCTGAAACTAATATAAACTAGCACTCTTGCAACAGCATTTAGGGCATCAGCATGAGCTGAAATGAACATGATGCAATGAGATGAAATGAAGTACTCGTCGAGACGAACAATTGGATATGCTACACGCCCAAAATGGAGCCACGGTTGCAGAGTTATGATGCGATGAAATATGCGAAAAGTTACTGAAACGGAGGCAAAAAGTCAACTGAGGTTAGGGTTTCCAGATCTGGATCCGGATCGGGGCACGAATTTCGAGGCGCTCGTCGGAGTTGTGCCGGAGTCGAGGAAGCCGTACGCCGGAGGGCAGGGGAGACCGGATCCGGCGCGGGCGAAGGAGGCCGGCAACGGGACAGTGGAGGGCGGCAACCGCGGCGCGGGGAGCAACGAGGCGGACGTGGTGGCACCGGCGCGGAGGAGGTCGGCGGTGCGACGAGCCAGGGACGACGGCGGTGGTCGCACGCGTCGGGGAGGCGCGGCGACCAGCGAGGGGAAGAGCGCAACGGCGGAGGAGAAGAGGCGGCCGCGGGCGCTGCGGGCGGCGGTGGAGACCAAGGATTAGGGTGCGAAATGACCCGGGATTTGGAAGGGGAGGGCCTTTTATAGATATGAGGAGCTAGGAGGCTCCAAATTGAGCATGGTTTTCTGCCACGCGATCGTGATGGAACGACCTAGATGATGGAAGGGGTTTAGGTGGGTTTTGGGCCACTTTGGAGAGGTGTTGGGCTGCAACACACACGAGGCCTTCTCGGTTCCTCGGTTAACCGTTGGAGTATCAAACAAAGTACAAATGGCACGAAAGTTGACAGGCGGTCTACCGGTAGTAAACCAAGGCCGCTTGGCAAGTCTCGGTCCAATCCGAGAACGTTTAATACCCGCACACGAAAAGAGGTAGAAAGGGACACCGGAGGACATAGGAGCACCGGAATGCAAAACGGACAACAGGGAAAATGCTCGAATGCATGAGAGGAACATGTATGCAAATGTGGTGCACATGATGACATGATATGAGATGCATGACAAAGACAAAAGCACATGAAGACAAAAACCCGACAACGAGGAAATAACATAACTTAGTGCCAGAAATGGCAAGAGTTGGAATACAAATATGGCAAGTTACATACGGGGTGTTACATCACTACTCTACCCTTACTACCACTACATGCCTCTATGGCTTCATCATTGTTGATGATTACTCAAGATATACATGGGTGCACATAATTCTCTACAAGACTGAAGTGCAGGATGTCTTCAGACGATTCGCCAATCGTGCCATGACCAACTATGGCATCAAGATCAAGCACATCTGAAGTGACAATGGCACATACTTCAAGAACACCAGCCTCGACCCTTATCTTGATACATTGGGCATCACACATGAGTTCTTTGCTCCATACACACCTCAGCAAAATGGCATCATGGAGCGCAAGAACATAACCCTCATTGAGATGGCACGTACGGTGCTTGATGAGTACAAGACTCCAAGGAAATCCTGGCCTGAAGCCATTGATACTGCTTGCCACATCATCAATCGTGTTTATCTTCACAATTTCCTAAAGAAGACATCATATGAGCTCCTGACTGGTAAGAAGCCAAATGTCAGCTATTTCAGAGTCTTTGGTGCTAGGTGCTGGATCAAGGATCCGCATCACACGTCAAAATTTGCACCGAAAGCACATGAAGGTTTTATGCTTGGTTACAGAAAGGATTCACACTCCTACAGAGTCTTCAACCTCTTTCACTACAAAGTGGTTGAAACTATGGATGTGCGGTTCGATGAGACTAACGGCTCGCAAAGAGAGCACCTGCCAAATGTGCTAGATGAAGCTACACCAAGTGAATCTATTAAGCTGATGGGTACTTGAGAAATCATACCTACAGAGGAACAGGCTGAAGAGGAAATCATCATTTCTGCACCTAATCAGCATGAAGACATTGCTCAGCCGGAAGCCAATGCTGAAGATGAAGACAATGATCAGCAAGGGAAAAATCTTTGTCTAGTACATCCTCGCGTTGCAAATGAAGTCCAGATTGAGAAGATAATCGATAGCATCAATGCACCTGGTCCACTCACTCGTTCAAGAGCAACACAGGTAGCAAATTTCTGTGGGCACTTTGCATTTGTCTCTATATCTGAACCCAAGAAAGTTGATGAAGCCTTCATGGAACTTGAATGGATTCAAACTATGCAAGAAGAGCTTCAATAGTTTGAGATGAATAATGTATGGGAGCTAGTAAAGCGTCCTGATCCTCGCAAGCATAATATCATCGGCACCAAATGGATGTATCGCAACAAACAAGATGAGCATGGTCAAGTTGTCAGAAACAAGGTCGTCTCATTGCTCAAGGTTACACAGAAGTTGAAGGGATTGACTTCGATGAAACCTTTGCTCATGTGGCTAGGCTTGAAGCCATTCGCATACTGCTAGCCTATGCCAACAACCACAACATTCTTCTATACCAAATGGATGTAAAGAGTGCCTTCCTCAATAGCAAAATTGAAGAAGAACTGTATGTGGCACAACCACCTGGTTTTGAAGACCCAAAGCGTCCTGACATCGTATACAAGCTCAACAAGGCACTCTATGGCCTCAAACAAGAACCTCACGCTTGGTATGACACACTCAAAGACTTCTTGAAGAGCAAAGCCTTCAAAGCTGGTTCTCTAGATCCCACTCTCTTCACGAAGACATATGATGGTGAACTGTTTGTATGCCAAATGTATGTGGATGACATTATCTTCGGCTGCACTGACAAGAGATATAGTGATGAGTTTGGGCATATGATGCAAGAGCAATATCAGATGTCCATGATGGGTGAGCTGAAGTTCTTCCTTGGTCTTCAAATTCGTCAGCAGAGAAATGGCATCTTCATATCTCAAGAGAAGCACCTCAAAGATTGCCTGAAGAAGTTTGGAATGCAAGACTACAAAGGGTACACGACGCCAATGCCAACCAAAGGCCAATTGGGCCCCGACGACAATGGTAAAGAGTTCGATCAAAAGGTATACCGCTCCATGATTGGTTCTTTACTCTACTTATGTGCATCTAGGCCTGATATAATTCTTTGCGTTTGCATGTGTGCCCGATTCCAAGCGGCACCAAAGGAATCACATCACTTAGCTGTGAAGCGAATTCTTTGATATTTCGCTCACACCCCAACACTAGGATTATGGTATCCAAAGGGTTCAGAGTTTGATCTAGTTGGATTCTCAGATGCTGATTATGCTGGTGAGAAGGTTGATCGCAAGTCCACATCAAGCACATGTCACTTTCTTGAACGATCTCTTGTTTGTTCGTCTTCAAAGAAGCAGAATTGTGTATCACTCTCCACTGCTGAATCCGAATACATTGCTGCGCTCAGCTTCTCTGGATGAAGCAATCTCTCAAGGACTATGGCATCAACATGAAGCATGTTCCACTCTACTGCGACAATGAAAGCGACACCACTCTCCAAAAGGTAATAGATGGTGTGATGATGTTGAACTCCTTGCTCTTGTGCTTCAAATGATAGTCTCCCCAACACTCAACTCTCTCTCACAGATTTGGCTATGGTGGAAAGATGATTTGAGTGGAAAGCAACTTGGGGAAGGCTAGAGATCAAGATTCTTGTAGTTGGATTGGAATGTCTTGGTCTCAACACATGAGTAGGTGGTTCTCTCTCAGAAAATGAGTAGTGGAAGTGTAGGCACATTTTGATGGCTCTCTCTCAAATGGAGAAGGGGGTGGATGGGTATATATAGCCTCCACACAAAATCCAACTGTTACACACATTTGACCCAACTCGGTGAGACCGAATAGAAGAACTCGGTGAGACCGATTCAGTTCAAAATGTGAACGTTAGGAATCTCGGTGGGACCGACATGATCAACTCGGTGGGACCGATGTGCTAGGTCTAGGGCAAAACCTCATCTCGGTGTGACCAATTGCATGAACTCGGTGAGATCGATTTCAGCAATGAGTTAATAGAGAGTTAGTCAGGCAAACTCGGTGGGACCGATCGCTCATTTTAGTACGAACTCTTGGATTGATCGATCGGAAAGAATAGCTTCAAGGTGTTTTCGTACCCTGCAAACAATTTCTTCTTATGTTCTCCACTAGATAGGAACTTTGGAGTGATTCTTCATCGCACGTTGAGCGATGGTTATGTGTTCCAATTATATTAGCATAGTCGAGAGATTGCACTAGCGACGGTGGCCATCTTCATCATCCCGGCGGCCACCACGATGAGGAGGGAGTAGTCCACCCCTGGGGCTGAGGGTTTGTACCAGTAGCTATGTGTTTAATCTCTCTCTCTCTCTCTCTTGTTTTCTTGAGATGTCACGATCTTGTTGTATCGCGGGCTTTGTTAATATAATCGGATCATATGGTGTTTTCCCCTCTCTATCTTGTTGTGATGAATTGAGTTTTCCCTTTGAGATTTCGGTTTATCGGATTGAATACTTTTATGGATTTAAGAACACTTGATATATGTCTTGCATATGAATACTCGTGATGACAATGGGGAATCATATTGATTCACTTGATATGTGTTTTGGCACTCAACTCGCAGATTCCCGAGGTGACATTGGGGTAATCTACGCATAGGGGTTGATGCACGTTCTTGTCTTTGTTTCTCCGGTAGAAATCTTGGGGCACTCTTTGAGGTTATTTCCGTTGGATTGAGTATTATGAATCTGACATTATTTGGTGCTATTTTAGTACGAACTCTTGGATTGATCGATCGGAAAGAATAGCTTCAAGGTGTTTTCGTACCCTACAAACAATTTCTTCTTATGTTCTCCGCTAGATAGGAACTTTGGAGTGATTCTTCATCGCACGTTGAACGATGGATATGTGTTCCAATTATTATTAGCATAGTCGAGAGATTGCACTAGCGAAAGTACGTACCAACATATAGATCAAAGCTTCGATAAATGAATAATATGAATGAAATACATCGTCGCTTTGAGAAAGTATGTGATAACCAAGAGCTCCCCCTAAATTTGTTCATTATTTAAAATTTTCTTTTGAATGCAAATGCACAATCGATTAGGATCATGGGTCACTCCTCCATGTCACATACATCTAGGTGGAGCGCTCAAAATGATAAGATATAAAGAACATGCATTCATCACCAAGGGAATACAGAAATATCAAGATATCATCATGCAAGCACACATTAAAGTATAATATGATCAAACACATGATCACAAGGGTATCTCACACACAAGCACATATATTGTAGCATAGGAATCAAAGGAGAAAACGAGCAAAGCAAATGATCAAAGTAGCAAGAGAGGCAACAAAAGGCAAAACACACACTCTCTCTCGAATCCTAATGATGTATACACTTTCTCCCCCTTTGGCAACAAGTTACCAAAAAGCTCTAAAATGCATAGTGTTATGCGGCACTCTAGGCACGATCTCTGGGAGCTCCTGAAGTGGTCTTCTGGCTGGTTGCTCCGGTGTGCGTAGATGGCGTGGAGAGGAGTCCGTCTGCAAAAGCTTCAGCTGACATGTGTGGAGCTAGAGGAGTTGAAACTGGAGGTACAAAAGTGGCAGTTGCTGCAGGTGCTGAGAGTGTAGTCCTCATGTCACTGACAACTGGCCCAGCTGTAGACCTTTGTGCCCTTGGCACTCGCTTGAAAGCATCAGTGGTTGGTCTGTCACTCCTATCCTCAACTTCTTCCTGGAGCTTCTCCACAGTAGTCTAGATCTCTGTAACCTTCACATCTAGATCATGGAATTTGGTCTCAATGGTCCTCTCAAGACTTTCTTGATTCTGAGTTAGGGTGTCCAAGCCCTTCTCAATCCTCACAGTAGCCTCAAGCAGATAACTAAGTTGATCTTGCTTGGTCTTGAGCATCACTTGTGAAACATCTGGTACACTAGCTGCCCTTGCTGCTTTAGCAGACTTTCCTCTCTCTCTATCTCTCTCTCTCTTCTCCTAGGCTTTTGCACTGGTTGGATGAGATTCATCCACGAGAATCTCATTGTCCTCAAATCCTGGCCTCACAGGAAGATGCTCTTTATCAAGAAGATATATCCCTGCCCCCATCTTGGAGTTGATTAGCAATCTGTATGTGAGGGGCATATCCACATGATCTCTTCTAATCAGCTGCATTTCTCTTTACTATTTCAACTATTAAGCTCATCACTTTGAACTTCTCTGGCACATCAAACATATGGAGCAAGTTGATGGAGTGACCACAGATCATCCTATGATCTCCTGACTTGGGCAACATAGTGTGCCTCAAGATGGTGTTGATGGTGGTCAAACCTGCTAGCAGATAGTATATGGGCCCAAGCTTGTGAGTCTCCAAGGCATCCTCTGGAATGGTCTTGTACATGTTTGCCATGGAGTTGTGATCCTTCCTTGGCTTGGCATATACATCCGTGTCATTTTCATCTTCCTCGGGGACATTGATCAACTTGGCCCATTCAACAACTGAAGATTGATATCTGGTTCCTTCTATCATCCAGACTATCTTGCCATCTGGATAGAAATGAGCAGTGGAGTAGAATTGCATAATCATTTCATCATTCCATTTTGTCAACTTTTGACCAACAAACTTATCGAATCCATTCATCCTGAAGCTCTCATGCACACCTAGTAAGTAGCCCTCATTGTCATTGATGTATGTCCAATCAACCCATCTCATATCACTGACAATAGGCTTCTTGCCTAGCAAGATAGTTTCATAGAACCTGTTGTTCCTTGGTGTGGAAACGATAATCTACACCAGTCCTTCTCCTAGTGGCATAGGGATCAGTCTGTCTCCACAATCTGAGACATGTATCACTCTTCACTGCTGAGTCCGAATACATTGCTGCTGGATCTTGCTGCGCTTAGCTTCTCTGGATGAAGCAAGCTCTCAAGGACTATGGCATCAACATGAAGCATTTGCCACTCTACTGCGATAATGAAAGCGACACCACTCTCCAAAAGGTAATAGATGGTGTGATGATGTTGAACTCCTTGCTCTTGTGCTTCAAATGATAGTCTCCCCAACACTCAACTCTCTCTCACAGATTTGGCTATGGTGGAAAGATGATTTGAGTGGAAAGAAACTTGGGGAAGGCTAGAGATCAAGATTCTTGTAGTTGGATTGGAATGTCTTGGTCTCAACACATGAGTAGGTGGTTCTCTCTCAGAAAATGAGTAGTGGAAGTGTAGGCACGTTCTGATGGCTCTCTCTCAAATGGAGAAGGGGGTGGATGGGTATATATAGCCTCGACAAAAATCCAACTGTTACACACATTTGATCCAACTCGGTCAGACCGAATAGAAGAACTCGGTGAGACCGATTCAGTTCAAAATGTGAACGTTAGGAATCTCGGTGGGACCGACATGATCAACTCGGTGGGACCGATGTGCTAGGTCTAGGGAAAAACCTCAACTCGGTGTGACCGATTGCATGAACTCGGTGAGATCGATTTCAGCAATGAGTTAACAGAGGGTTAGTTAGGCAAACTCGGTGGGACCGATCGCTCATTTTGGTAAGACTAAAACATTACGAAGGGAAACAGAGAGTTTGCAACGCGAACTCGGTGGGACCGATTGCTCATTTCGATAAGACTCAAACATTACGAAGGGACACAAAGAGTTTGCAATGCCATCTCAGTGAGAGCGAGATCCGTATCGGTGAGACCGAGTTGTCTAGGGTTTCTAGCAGTGCCTATGTCAAAAGAACTCGGTGGCGTTGATACATCTCCAACGTATCTATAATTTATAAAGTATTCATGCCATTATATTATCATTCTTGGATGTTTACAATCATCTTATAGCAAATTTATATCATTTTTTGGGACTAACCTATTGACATAGTGCCCAGTGCCAATTGCAGTTTTTTGCTTTTTTTACATCACAGAAAGTCAATACCAAACGGAGTCCAAACGCAGCAAAACTTTTTGGAGATTTTTATGGACCAGAAGACACCCGGTGGGCCAATGAAGTACCAGAGGGGAGCTCCACAGAGAGCACAACCCACCAGGGCGCGCCTGGGGGCCCAGGTGGGTTATGCCCACCTCCGTGGCCTCCCACACCGCCTCTTCACCCTATAAATTCCCAAATATTCCAAAAACCCTCGGGGTAACCCTAGATCAGAAGTTCCACCACCGCAAGCCGCTGTAGCCACGAGAAACCAATCTAGACCCCGTTTTGGCACTCCGCCGGAGGGGGAGTTCATCGACGGTGGCCATATTCATCATCCCGGCGGCCACCATGATGAGGAGGGAGTAGTCCACCCCCGGGGCTGAGGGTTTGTACCAGTAGCTATGTGTTTAATCTCTCTCTCTCTCTTGTTTTCTTGAGATGTCACGATCTTGTTGTATCGCGGGCTTTGTTAATATAATCGGATCATATGGTGTTTTCCCCTCTCTATCTTGTTGTGATGAATTGAGTTTTCCCTTTGAGATTTCGGTTTATCGGATTGAATACTTTTATGGATTTAAGAACACTTGATATATGTCTTGCATATGAATACTCGTGATGACAATGGGGAATCATATTGATTCACTTGATATGTGTTTTGGCACTCAACTCGCGGATTCCCGAGGTGACATTGGGGTAATCTACGCATAGGGGTTGATGCACGTTCTTGTCTTTGTTTCTCGGTAGAAATCTTGGGGCACTCTTTGAGGTTCTTTCTGTTTGATTAAGTATTATGAATCTGAAATTATTTGTTGCTATTTTAGTACGAACTCTTGGATTGATCGATCAGAAAGAATAGCTTCGAGGTGGTTTCGTACCCTACAAATGATTTCTTCTTATGTTCTCCGCTAGATAGGAACTTTGGAGTGATTCTTCATCGCACGTTGAGCGATGGTTATGTGTTCCAATTATATTAGCATAGTCGAGAGATTGCACTAGCGAAAGTACGTACCCTAGGCTACATTTTCAAGCATTGCAGTACCATTTGTGCTCCATTTTATCAATTGCTACCTTGCTGTTTTTTATTGTTCTTATTACAAACATTAATATCTACTATCCATATTACACTTGTATGACCATCTCTTCGCTGAACTATTGCACCTATACAAATTACCATTGTATTTGGTGTGTTGGGGACACAAGAGACTTTTTATTATTTGGTTCCAGGGTTGTTTGAGAGAGACCATCTTCATCCTACGCCTCCCACGGATTGATAAAACTTAGGTCATCCACTTGAGGGAAAATTGATACTGTCCTACAAAACTCTGCGCTTGGAGGCCCAACATGTGTCTACAAGAATAAAGTTGCGTATTAGACATTAGGCACCAGATAGATCAAATCGGTGGGGCCGAGTTTGACTTTAGGTTTTGGACATATGTGGAAATGAGAAAGTGGCTGAGGGTTTTGGAGCAATATCACTAAGTACTTTGAGCAAGTAGATCATTAAGCAACACCTCGTCACCTTTTAATAGTATTGGCTTTCCTATGGACTCAATGTGATCTTGGATCACTAAAATGAAAATGAAGAGTCTTGAGCCTTTGCCAATCTTTGTCCTTACCATTTTTGAGGGGTCCACATCTCTAGTCCATGCCATGCCAATCATTGAAATTTCTGAAATATTTAGCTTGAATGGATATTAGTTCAATGAGCTATATGTTGTTATGAATTACCAAAACCACCTAGGGATTAGTTGCACTTTCAATCTTCCCCTTTTTGGTAATTGATGACAACATATAGATCAAAGCTTCGATAAATGATAATATGAATGAAATACATCGTCGCTTTGAGAAGTATGTGATAAGCAAGAGCTCCCCCTAAATTTGTTCATTATTTAAAATTTTCTTTTGAATGCAAATGCACAATCGATTAGGATCATGGGTCACTCCTCCATGTCACATACATCTAGGTGGAGCGCTCAAAATGATAAGATATAAAGAACATGCATTCATCACCAAGGGAATACAGAAATATCAAGATATCATCATGCAAGCACACATTAAAGTATAATATGATCAAACACATGATCACAAGGGTATCTCACAAACAAGCACATATATTGTAGCATAGGAAGCAAAGGAGAAAACGAGCAAAGCAAATGATCAAAGTAGCAAGAGAGGCAACAAAAGGCAAAACACACACTCTCTCTCGAATCCTAATGATGTATACACTTTCTCCCCCTTTGGCAACAAGTTACCAAAAAGCTCTAAAATGCATAGTGTTATGCGGCACTCTAGGCACGATCTCTGGGAGCTCCTGAAGTGGTCTTCTGGCTGGTTGCTCCGGTGTGCGTAGATGGCGTGGAGAGGAGTCCGTCTGCAAAAGCTTCAGCTGACATGTGTGGAGCTAGAGGAGTTGAAACTGGAGGTACAAAAGTGGCAGTTGCTGCAGGTGCTGAGAGTGTAGTCCTCATGTCACTGACAACTGGCCCAGCTGTAGACCTTTGTGCCCTTGGCACTCGCTTGAAAGCATCAGTGGTTGGTCTGTCACTCCTATCCTCAACTTCTTCCTGGAGCTTCTCCACAGTAGTCTAGATCTCTGTAACCTTCACATCTAGATCATGGAATTTGGTCTCAATGGTCCTCTCAAGACTTTCTTGATTCCGAGTTAGGGTGTCCAAGCCCTTCTCAATCCTCACAGTAGCCTCAAGCAGATAACTAAGTTGATCTTGCTTGGTCTTGAGCATCACTTGTGAAACATCTGGTACACTAGCTGCCCTTGCTGCTTTAGCAGCCTTTCCTCTCTCTCTATCTCTCTCTCTCTTCTCCTAGGCTTTTGCACTGGTTGGATGAGATTCATCCACGAGAATCTCATTGTCCTCAAATCCTGGCCTCACAGGAAGATGCTCTTTATCAAGAAGATATATCCCTGCCCCCATCTTGGAGTTGATTAGCATCTGTATGTGAGGGGCATATCCACATGATCTCTTCTAATCAGCTGCATTTCTCTTTACTATTTCAACTATTAAGCTCATCACTTTGAACTTCTCTGGCACATCAAACATATGGAGCAAGTTGATGGAGTGACCACAGATCATCCTATGATCTCCTGACTTGGGCAATAGTGTGCCTCAAGATGGTGTTGATGGTGGTCAAACCTGCTAGCAGATAGTACATGGGCCCAAGCTTGTGAGTCTCCAAGGCATCCTCTGGAATGGTCTTGTACATGTTTGCCATGGAGTTGTGATCCTTCATTGGCTTGGCATATACATCCGTGTCATTTTCATCTTCCTCGGGGACATTGATCAACTTGGCCCATTCAACAATTGAAGATTGATATCTGGTTCCTTCTGTCATCCAGACTATCTTGCCATCTGGATAGAAATGAGCAATGGAGTAGAATTGCATAATCATTTCATCATTCCATTTTGTCAAATTTTGACCAACAAACTTATCGAATCCATTCATCCTGAAGCTCTCATGCACACCTAGTAAGTAGTCCTCATTGTCATTGATGTATGTCCAATCAACCCATCTCATATCACTGACAATAGGCTTCTTGCCTAGCAAGACAGTTTCATAGAACCTGTTGTTCCTTGGTGTGGAAACGATAATCTACACCAGTCCTTCTCCTAGTGGCATAGGGATCAGTCTGTCTCCACAATCTGAGACCTGCATCCTTCCTTTCCTTCATGTTCTCAACAACAGGATGATCATCATTATGATCAGGAATCTTTGTCTTCAACTTTCTGAGCACTTGTTGCTCTTCATCCTCTTGAACTTCAGGCACTGGGCCTTGTTCTTCTCAGAAGCGGAAATGTTCCTAGTGGATCTCTTGGGTGCAGAAGGTTTTGGAGCTTAAGCTTGAGTTCGAGGCTTGGGGGTTGTCATGGGCTTAGATGGAGCAGCCCCAAACTTTATGGCATCCCCCATGAGCTTATGATACTTTGGAGGTGGTGCAGCTGGCTCTTCCTCCTCCTCTTCTTCTACATTTTCCATCATGGTAGGTCTTCCAAGAACCTTGGCAGTAGTTGTTCTTGCCCTCTTCTTCTTCTTGCCAGCAGCCTCATCATCATCAGATTGTTCCAAAGTGAACTTCATAGTTTCTTGAGTGGAGGCTCTGACTTTGGACATAGGCTTCCTCCTTGCAGGGGCCTTCTTTTGCATACCAGGCTTGGTTGGAGCAGCAACCACATACTCCTTCTTGAGCACCTTTTTCTTTTAGGTCACTTCGTGATCAACAACAAAGTCCTCATCTTCATATTATGAGGTTCTCTTCTTTCTTGTCCTTGTTGCTGCCTTTGGCAAGTTGCTTGGTGTACTTCTGCTACCTTCATCATAGCTGATGTTGGAGGGACTAGTGCCCTCACTAAGATTCACCTGCTCCTCTGACCTGCTCTGACTGTCACTGCCCTCTGACATCTCTGAAACCGACCCTGTGAATAGATAGGTATAGGTAGAGTGGATGAGCATCACAAAGCACATCTATTTTGCAAAAAACATTGAGACAAAAACTTAACTTTAGTTTTCTGCAGAAAGCATTTCGGAGCTACCGATATGACAAACTCGGTGACACTGAAGCATTAACAAAATCTAAACATGCAATTTCGGTCAGACCGAAATGTACTTCGGTGACTCCGAGATGCTAGGATTTTACAGAGTAAGTGATTTCGGTCACACCGATTAGTATGCTTCGGTCAGACCGAGTTGTACTTGTGCAATGGCCTGAGCCAAACTGGTGAGACCGAGATCCTCATATCGGTCGGTCCGAGATGAGTTCGGCGGAAACCTAACCCTAAGTTTTGCATCAAATCTATTCTAAGGGAACTTATCGGTGGATAGATTGATCTCGTTTGTGGTAAGAATAATGGCAATGATCTTTGTGCAAGAATCAGAATGAAAGAACGCACAAAGGGGTCGAGTTCGTACCCTAACTAGATTAGAAGAATTACAATCTAGACACCATATGCAACATGCAACCACATATCATGCTGCCAAATTAGAGCAAGCACCTGTGATGCTAGTGTAGGGGAAATGCGGTAATCAACTATAGAGCTACGTTCACTATCTTCATCTAGCCTTGTTGTTTCTTGAGAATCATGTGGGGAGGCTGACGCTGCATTCTTTAAATGAGGATATTTTCTCACAGTAGTCCACTTGCCTGACTGCCTCATCATAAGTGATTGATGAGGGATACACAAGAACATTAGTTTGATGTAAGAACATGGTTAATAGACAGATGTACTAGTATGTACCAAAAACAGGAAGGCGTGTCATATTCAAAGGTATAGTGTGTAAGCTAAGCAGATGCAATTTAACCAAATTGGAAGCAATACAAGCTAGACATCCGGCTGGAGTGGTGAGCATGATCATCTAGGACCTGAGAGCCTGGTGGGAGGCGGGCTGCTTCGCCACCATCATGGCTTTTTAGTTGGCTTCCAGGTGATGCATGTCTGTGCTAGGCTTGTCACTGGCTCGGCCAGTGCCCTGACTAGCTATTTGTCTTCTGGTGCTCCCGGGATGGTGGTTCATGTAAAAAATATCTTTCCTTATCTTGATAAAGACCGACTTCGGGCTTTCGAATACAAGCTAGACACCATATGCAACATGCAACCACATATGACACCGGGAAGTTAAAGCAAGCACCTGGGATGGTGGTTCACGGCGAGCGAGATCATCAACTCTAGAGCTACGTTCCCCGTCTCCATCTGCTGACACTACACCCTTTAAAGTCTTGAAACATGTCTGACTTAGCCGCGTACCACGCTAGAGCGACTTCTCTCTTATCTTTTCTGCTTCTTCAAGGCAGGGTCTGAAATACCCTTGCATAAAAACACAATAGTGAGAGTATGGGTGAAGTGTGCAGAACTAGTGCACTGTAAAAGTAGCAGATAGCAGGTGGCTGAAAAACAAATGACAGGAGACATATGATAGCTCTACAACATTGCATGGCAAAGAAAATTAGATTCTACTCCGTATGATTTTGTAATATATGAGCACAGGAAATGCAGGTACTCCTCCAGCACACCACCACATGTGGTCCTATCAAGATAACAGTCGACTCAAAATAAATAGGACAGTCGATTTTTAATGAACCGTCCAATCTATAAGGAACAGGCAGAGGGCCTTCATCTACCCCCGGCCAGTCACTATTAACGATCTTTCTCGAACCGCCAGCGACCACCGGCCCAGACCCCTGCCTCCGCCGCCCCGCCCTCCCCTCGACCTCACACCACCGCCGTGCTTGGCAGCGCCCCCAGGCCATCCCTTTAATCTCGGCCGACCTCTAGATCAGGCACCAGCAGCTCTAGGCCCCACACGCCCCTAAGATAAACACCGAGGCGCTGCTTCCCCGGTGTAATAGGCAGACTAGCACCTGTTATGCCGGGGAATGCTTCCGTTAATTGGGAATCAACTGACCAGGAATTGAAATCCAGGGGGCGACGAACCTCTAGCTAAGGTGAAATAGTATACAAGGAGAAACCTTGTGCATCACGAGTAACTAGGAACATCTAGTATCAAGAAGAAGCGGTAAACTAGTGTCTTTTGTGGGATGAATACCATGCAAGCAGACACATAAGATTTGCACGAATAAGCGAAGAGGAGTACCATTTTTGGTTGCCGGTGTGGTCGCCTCCACATGTCAAACCGATCTTCTTCTTTTTGCCGGGGAAACCGATGTCCTGGGGGAGGGTGCAGGCTTGGACGAACCCATGGCCAAATTGTTGACTGTGTTGATGTGGCCATATGTCGGGGGAGGGGAAGCAGATCCGAGGTGGTGAAGGACGGCATAGCAGGAACAGCTCCGGTGCGGTGGACGGTGGCGAAGTTGGAGCGGCAGCGGTGAGGCGCATGACGGCATGGTTGAACTGGCTCGGCTACGGACGGCTCGGCCTCAGCTTCAACTACTAGCCGTGGAGGGCGTTGCGGTTGAGGTTGCGGTGGACGACGACGTCGGGGTATCGGCTCCAGCGTGATGGAGGAGGGCGGCGGTTGATGGGTGGGATGGGGTGGCGGACGGAGGACGCTGGCGTTTCGCGGCTGGTGGAGAGGTAGTTTTGGCGCCCATGGAGTACGAATGGGGAATCAGACGGGGCGCGGGGGGAGCTAAGGGAGAACCATGTTTCGGTCTGGGATGCACTTGTTTTTGGCTTTTTTGAACATATGGGACGCACTTGTTTGAAATTTGGGGAAAGTACAAACTTTACCCCCTCTTAAATTTCGGAGCTACTACGGGTCGGGGTCGGGGTACCCACACACCTCTCGACATTTGCAAATAAGGCCTTCCCTCGTTCATCCTTTTCTCTGACAAGATAAACTAGTCATAAAAATGCATCTTGATGTTACGTGCAACGCACGGGCATCTTGCTAGTAAGAATGAAAACAAACGACAAAAAAATATTGGACGGTGGTTCGAAGTCATGACCGCGGGCACGGCGGACAAGGTGGCCTTGTATTGGTATGCTAAGCCATCTGTTTTAACACACAGGAGCTGGTGTGGTGATTATACACACACGCACGCATGCACACGAACTGCATGCACGCAACACTCACACGTACACACGCAGCCACGCACGCACGCAACACTCACACGTACACACGCAGCCACGCACGCACGCAACACTCACAAGCACATGACCAACACACACTCTCACGCTCAAGTGCTTAACCTACACGTGCACGCGCACACACCAGGCCCTGACAGACACATACACAACCAGGTGATTCCCGCGCACGGGTTGGAGTATTGTCGCGCCTGGGTAAATTTGTGTTTATCTGAACTTTTTGCTATGTGAACTGACATGTGGGACCCACAAGGAACATGGTCAGTTTAACTAGTCAACATGGTGCCAGTCAGACTATTTGGCCGGTCAAAAGAGTGCAATCTGATGCTGAACGGTGAGAAAGTGATCATATAATCACCGCAAAATGTATATAGTGACTGTAATGAGCGTATTCTGAAGTTCGGTGAGCGTATTACGCTTTTCTCTCTATAGGCCCTCCAAAACTACATCTCTACACGTTATTGCATGTTACATCTAACAACTATGCAATACAACACTACTACTACACTCTAACACAATAAATCATATGTGTTTTTAATTTTACTAGATATCATATTGTTACTTAATTATTCAGTTTGCATACATTAAAATTTCCTTTGAAATGTATGCCCAGTATCATCTACCACGCGGGAAAAATCCCACCCTTTCCTGTTTAATCGTGTTTGTATCGATGGATCGTGTGAAACAGCAAAACTATAGTACTATACAGTACAAGTGACAGCTCACGGGGCCGCCGTGTCATGTACTCCTCCGTCGTAAGAGTGGAGCGCTCACTTTCATAAATGTTCTAGTCCCGTTCGCTGACATGTGGGACATCATGCTACCGGGTCCACGTGCCATACCGAAATACAGTGCAGAGCAGCAGGGGTGAAGCACCCCAGTCATGGCGTCGGCATAGTAATGAACAATGAGGCGTCAAATCACGAAGCTGCACCTTTCCTGCAGTTAAGTTGGAGGGACGAAGTAATAATGCTAAAAAAAGAAGTTGGAGGGACGAAGAAACCATCATTTCACTCGTTCCTGAATCCGCTTCTCGCTCATATTCTTCAAGTTTTTTTGATAAGATCTTCTTCAAGTTAACCACGTGCTGCTTCTGCCGTTGTTCAGCCTCATGTGGGACGTGGGTCAGCTTGGTAAAGCACTGACATGTGGGACCGCATGTTAGCAAACCGCCAGGCCAACGTGCTCTAAAAATAAGAAACCTCCCCCGCCATCCGCGCGGCAATATCACCTCCTTTTTACTAATCTTGATTCTATAATTTTTTAGATCAATATAATTGAGATTTGTATAGATAGCACATAGGAGTAAAACCAAGTGGTAGGTTAAGGGCATCCACAATGTGTAGCCAAATGTGAAAATAGCTTTTGGCATCGATGGGAACCATTATGGACGGTGCTGCCAAAGCCAAAAAGATGGAACCGAAGCTCCTGATTGATTAATTGAAGGAATAGAAAAATGCAATGTCTCTCCTCTTGCTCCCGTGCTTGGACGTATGTACAGTATAGAGCATAGAGTCTACTCCCCTGTCCCTTCTATCACAAATTACAAAGCATTGAGGCATCAAATCACAAAGCATGGATGAAGCAACCATCATTTCACTCTTCGCCGACTCTGCTTCTCCATCGTCATCTTCAAGAAACCACCTCACTGCACTAAGTTGGACGCACGATGATGTTGTGTACTAGTAGTACTAGTACATTTACGCGTCCTTTGGTTCAATGGACTTCCTGAATGCAAATAAGGCGGTTGTCTCGGCTTGCAGGCAGCACTTGCGTCTGGTGGTCTCCCTCAACGGTGTTCTCCGTCGAATGCACTTCGTCAAACCACAACGTTCGAGATATCGTTGACATCACCGCAATGCGGAAGGAAGTCAAATAGTTACTACCTCCATTTTTTGTACACAAGGCCAGTATATCAAAATTACAATTTGCAAAAGGCCACTAACACTAATCGAGGCAAATTGATGGGGTTCGCCTCGTACTAGCAACCAAGGACATTAATATACCCTTGCATGAATGCGGAAGTGAGAAGGTTGGTTTGCATGGCGCTGCATTAATCAAGCGATGAGGAGTGAGATGGCTAGATCTCTGGGATTTGGAGAAAAAAATACGCATTAATTGACACGTCAAACGGGGATTTGTATTGATTAATCCCACGAAGGAAAACCCCGCCTTTCTTTATTAACGCCAGTACTCCTAGTACGTACATACTTATCATGTTTGGGTCTAGGCCTTGCATTGCCATACTTCGCCACACATTTTTGCCAAGCTTGCCTAAAGTTTTCAAAATGAAA